>NW_026778972.1:1070000-1272500 GCF_030144855.1 Hypanus sabinus | reverse complement strand
TGACCCTGAACCACACCCTCAACCTCTCTCTCAACCTCAACCTGAACCTGGACCTGAATCATAAAACCAGAAGCCATAGGTGTAGAATTAGACCATCTGGCCCTTCAAGTCTCCTCCGCCGTTCAATCATGGCTGATCCTTCTTTGTTTCTCTCTCCTCCTCAACCCCAGTTCTGGCCTTCTTCCCGTAACCTTTGATGCCGTGTCCAATCAAGAACCTATCAAGCTCTGCCTTAAATACACACAATGACCCGGCCACCACAGCTGCATGTGGCAACAAATTCCACAAATTCACCACCCTCTGGCTAAAGAAAACTCTCTGCATTTCTGTTTTAAATTGACACCCCTCTATGCTGAGGCTGTGCCCTCATGTCCTAGACTCTCCCACCATGGGAAATATCCTTTCCACATCTATTCCAGCTAGGCCTTTCAGCATTCGATAGGTTTCAATGAAATCCCCCCCCCCCCCATTCCTTCTGAATTCCAGTGAGTACAGACCCAGAGTCATCAAATGTTCCTCGTATGTTAACCCTTTCATTTCTGGAATTGTCCTTGTGAACCTCCTCTGGACCCTCTCCAAGGCCAGCACATCTTTTCCTAGATGAGGAGCCCAAATCTGTTAACAATACTCCTGGTGAGGCCTCACCAGGGCCTTATAAAGCCTCAGCATCACATCCCTGCTCCTGTATTCTAGACCTCTAGAAATGAATGCTAACGTGGCATTTGCCTTCCTCACCACCGACTCAACCTGCAAGTTAACCTTCAGGGTGTTCTGTACAGGGACTCTCAAATCCCTTTGCATCTCAGATTTTTTGGATTTTTTTCCCCGTTTAGAAAATAGTCTGCACATTTATTTCTTCTACCAAAGTGTGTGACCATGCATTTTCCAACATTGTATTTCATTTGCCACTTTCTTGTCCTAATCTGTCTAAATCCTTCTGCATCCTACCTGTTTACTCAACAATACCTGCCCCTCCACCAATCTTCGTATCATCTGCAAACTTGGCAACAAAGCCACCTATTCCATCATCTAAATCATTGATACACAGCATAGAAAGAAGTGGTCCCAACACTGACCCCCACGGAACACCACTAGTCACTGGCAGCCAACCAGAAAAGGATCCTTTTATTCCCACTTGCAGCCTCCTAACGATCAGCCAGTGCTCTAACCATGTCAGTAACTTTCCTGCAATACGAAGAGCTTTTGACTTGGTGAGCAGCCTCATGTGTGGCACCTGGTCAAAGGCCTCCTGAAAGTCCAAATACACAACATCCACTGCATCCCCTTTATCTATCCTACTTGTAATCTCCTCAAAGTATTCCTCCCAGGTTCATCAGGCAGGATTTTCCTTGAAGGAATCTGGAGGTGGAACTGGATCTGGACGTGAGGTGTTCGGCTCACTCAGCTCTTTAAATGATGCCCTTTACTACCTGGTGTGGCTTCAGTCCAGGTTACAGGATTAAATTACAAACCCAGGTTGCCAGGGCTCAGTCTGGATGTCTTTGAGTTTATAGAAATCTAATTAAAATGTTTGGAATGGTTTAAGCATTTAATAAGGTTGATAAATGGCAGCCATTTCCTCTGATGGCAGAGTCCAGGACAAAAGGAGGCTGCTGAATAAACAACACCTCACAGCACAGAAAGTGGCCATTCAGTCCACTGAGTTAATACTCAGTTAATAACGCCAGTCTGTCACTAATTTCCCTGTAACATGCTCCCCACATTTAAAGTGTCTGCCTTTATTCAATTGTTTATCTGTTTGTTCCTTAATTTATTTGTCATCTATCTCTCTATCTTTCTTTCTGCCTATCTATCCATCTGTCTGCCTATCTGTCCATCTATCAATCTATTCATCTATCTTTCTATCTGTTTATCTGTCTATCTTTCTATCTATCAATCTATCTACCAACCTAACTAGACAATCTATCTCTATTTATCTATCTAGCTATCTGTCTATCTTATCTGTCTACTTGTCTGTCTACCTGTCTGTCTATCTACCTTGAATTGAATGATCTTTATTGTCATTATACACAGGTACATTGAAACTTTGTTTGGCTTCCTCTCAGGCAATCAAACAAAGCGGTAGATAAAAACAAGACAGTGATAGAAAAACAGTATTAAATAGATAAGTAGCAGAAAATAAGTTGCAACAGCACCAGAATATCACAGTAATGCACAAAGTGCCATTGGTGCAAGTATTTGAGTCCCTGTGTGTGCTCACAGTTTCAGTCACTGTTCTGTGGGAGTGGTGTGATGGAGGCCACAGCTCTGGAGTAGAAGCTGTCCCTCAGTCTATTTGTTCTGGCTTTCAGTGTCCTGAACCTTTTGCTGGACGGCAGCGGGTCAGACGGGGAGTGGCCGGGGTGTGTGGTGTCTCTGGTTATGCTGATTGCTTTCCTCCTGAGTCTGCTGGAGTAGATGGTGCCTATCTACCTGTCTGTCTGTCTGTCTATCTGTCTATCTACCTGTCTGTCTAGACAATTTCTCTCCCTCTATCTACCTCTCTGTCCACCTATCTGATTAGTTATTTACTTATTGAGTTTCAATATGGAATAGATGCTTCCAATACTTCAAGCCATGATGCCCAGCATTGTCCCGATTTCACCCTAGCCCGAATCACAGGACGATTGACCTATCAACCGGCCCGTCTTTGAACTGTGGGAGGAAACCGGAGCACCCGCAGGAAACCACGCAGTTGCGGGGCGAACGTACAAACTCCTTACGGAGTAGCGGCGGTGGGAATTGAACCCGGCTTGCCGGTACCATAAAGCGTCATGCTGACCACTGCACCACCCTGCCGCTTACACTTGGGGGCCATCTACCGATACTACCTCTGTAGAAAAAGACAGTCTGCAGACGCCGGAAATCCGGGCAACACACAGCAAACGCTGGAGGAACTGGGCGGCTAGGAGAAGAGTCAACGTTTCAGGCCGAAACCCTTCAGCGGGACTGGAGAAAGAAGGCTGAGGAGGAGGTTTAAAAGGTGGGGGGAGTGGAGAGAGAACCAGCAGGTGATGGGTGAAACCTGGAGGGGGAGGGACGAAGTAAAGAGCTGGGAGGTTGATTCGTGAAAGAGACGAAAGGCTACGGAAGAAAGAAAAGAGGGGAGGAGAACCAGAGAGGCAAAGGAGATAAGTTCTGCTTGTCCCCCTCCCATCAGGGAAAAAAATACAATGCCTATAAAAAGTATTCATCCCCCCTCCCGGAAGTTTTAATGTTTTATTGTTTTACAACATTGAATCGCAGTGGATTTAGAAACATAGAAAATCTACAGCACGACACAGGCCCTTTGGCCCACAAAGCTGAGCCGAACATGTCCCTACCTTAGAACTACCCAGGGCTACCCATAGCCCTCTATTTTTTGAAGCTCCATGTACCTATCCAGGAGTCTCTTAAAAGACCCTATTGTATCCGCCTCCACCACCACCAACGGCAGTCCTTTCCACGGACTCACCACTCTCTGCGTAAAAAACTTACCCCTGACATCTCCTCTGTACCTACTCCCCAGCACCTTAAACCTGTGCCCTCTTGTGGCAAACATTTCAGCCCTGGGAAAAAGCCTCTGACTATCCACACGATCAATGCCTCTCATCATCTTGTACACCTCTATCAGGTCACCTCTCATCCTCTGTCGCTCCGAGGAGAAAAGGCTGAGTTCACTCAACCTATTCTCATAAGGCACGCTCCCCAATCCAGGCAACATCCTTGTAAATCTCCTCTGCACCCTTTCTATGGCTTCCACATCCTTCCTGTAGTGAGGCGACCAGAACTGAGCACAGTACTCCAAGTGGGGTCTGACCAGGGTCCTACATAGCTGCAACGTTACCTCTCAGCTCTTGAACTGGTACCTTAAAACCAGCCACTTCGGGCAGATGGGGCTTTTCAGCCACGATGGGCGGCTCATCTAGGAGAAGGGCAACTCTGATCTCAAACCTCTAGTCACGGGGAAGGCTTCAAGAGTAACCAGCCAGGGAAAAGTCCCATGGGCTCTTAACTAGGTGAGCAGCCTCATGTGTGGCACCTGGTCAAAGGCCTCCTGAAAGTCCAAATACACAACATCCACTGCATCCCCTTTATCTATCCTACTTGTAATCTCCTCAAAGGATTCCAACAGATTCATCAGGCAAGATTTTCCCTGAAGGAAACCATGCTGACTTTGTCCGATCTTGTCCTGTGTCACCAAGTACTCCATCACCTCATCCTTAACAATTGACTCTAACATCACTACTAGGCTTACCTATAGCCCTCTATTTTACTGAGCTCCATGAACCTATCTAAAAGCCTCTTAAACCACCGTTGCCGGCAGCCCATTCCATGCCCTCACCACTCTCTGAGTAAAAAACTTACCCCTGACTTACTTCTGTACCTACTCCCCAGCACCTTAAACCTGTGTCCTCTTGTGGCAACCATTTCACCCCTGGGGAAAAAGCCTCTGACTATCCACACGATCAAAGCCTCTCATCATCTTGTACACCTCTATCAGGTCACCTCTCATCCTCCGTCACTCCAAGGCCGGGTTCACTCAACCTATTCTCATAAGGCATGCTCCCCAATCCAGGCAACATCCTTGTAAATCTCCTCTGCACCCTTTCCATGGTTTCCACATCCTTCCTGTAGTGAGGCGACCAGAACTGAGCACAGTACTCAAAGTGGGGTCTGATCAGGGTCCGATACAGCTGCAACATTACGTCTCAGCTCTTATTTGGCTTTAACTTAACTTGGCTTTTTTTGACACTGATCAACAGAAAAAGACTCTTTCATATTACAGCGAAAATAAATTTCTACGAAGTGTTCTAAATCAATTACAAATATAAAACACAAAATAATCGATTACCTAAGTATTCACCCCTCCCCCTTTAATATGACACACCAGATCGTCGCTGGCGCAGCCAATTGGCTTTAGAAGTCACATCATTAGTTAAATGGAGATCACCGTATGTGGTCAATTGATTGTGGTAAAAATACACCTGTGTCTGGAAGGTCCAACTGCTGGTGAGTCAGTATCCTGGCAAAAACTACACCACAAAGACAAAAGAACATTCCAAGCTACTCTGTGAAAAGGTTATTGAAAAGCACAAGTCAGGAGATGGATTTAGGGAAATTTCCAAGTCACTGAATATCCCTTGGAGTACAGTTCAGTCAATCATCAAGAAATGGAAACAATATGGCACAGCTGTAAATCTGCCTCGAGCAGGCTGTCCTCAAAAACGGAGTGACCATGCAAGAAGGGGAGGAGTGAGGGAGGCCACCATGAGACCTGTGACAACTCTGGAGGAGTTACAAGCTTCAGTGGCTGAGATGGGAGAGACTGTGCATACAACAACTGTTGTCTGGGTGTTTCACCAGTCACAGCTTTATGGGAGAGTGGCAAAGAGAAAGCCTCTGTTGAAAAAATACTCACGTGAAATCTCAGCTAGAGTTTGCCAGAAGGCACGTGGGAGACTCTGAAGTCAGCTGGAAGAATGTTCTATGGTCTGAAGAAAACAAAATTTGATTGTTTTGGCCATCAGACTAAACACTATGTTTGGTGTAAGCCAAACACCGCACATCATCAGAGACACACCATCCCTACCGTGAAGCACGGTGGTGGCTGCATCACGCTGTGGGGATGCTTCACTGCAGCAGGCCCTGGAAGGCTTGTGAAGGTCGAGGGGAAAATGAATGCAACAAAGTACAGGGTAATCCTGGAGGAAAACCTGATGCAGTCTGCACGAGAACTGAGACTTGGGAGAAGATCTGTTTTCCAGCAAGACAATGACCCCAAGCATAAAGCCAAAGCTGCACAGGAATGGCTTAAAGACAACAAAGTTAATGTCCTGGAGCGGCCAAGTCAGAGTCCAGACCTCAATCCAATTGAAAATTTGTGGCTGGACTTGAAAAGGGCTGTTCACTCATGATCCCCATGCAAACTGACAGAGCTTGAGCAGTTTTGTAAAGAATGGGGGTAAAAAATTGCACGGTACAGATGTGCAAAGCTGGTAGAGACCTATCCACACAGACTCAAGGCTGTAATTGCTACCAAAGGTGCATCTACTAAATAGATGCACCTTTGATGGGACTGAGTAATTATGGAATCAATTATTTCGTGTCTAATAATTGTAATAAATTTAGCCCAATTTGTAGAAACTTGTTTTTACGTTGACACGAAAAAATCTTTTCTGTTGATCAGTGTCAAAAAATAAGCCAAATTAAATCTACTATAATTCAATGTTGTAAAACAATAAAACACGAAAGCTTCCGGGGGGGGGGGGGTGAATACTGTTTCCTGGCACTTCACATACTGTAGCATCCACACCAGGAACACCAGACTCAAAAACAGCGACCTTTCCCCAAGCAGTGAGGCTGATCAACACCTCCACCCATCCACACACCCCCAACCACCACTACTTTATCAGTTCCTGTCAGAGTCACCTTTACATACAGTCACTCCTGTGCCCAGCGTCACTTAATGGACATACAATCAATCTATGTATATAAGCTATCCGATGTATTTGTATTTATTTTGGGTGTTTTATTAGTATTATTGTTCTCTTTATCTTGTTGCGTGTTTTCTTGTGCTGCATCAGAATTGGAGCAGCAATTACACTGTTTTCCTTTACACTTGCATGCAGGAAATGTCATTAAATCATGTATTTCTTCCCCCCCCCCCCCCCCCACTGCTTGGCTCTCAGGCCACAGCACTGGGCAAGACAGAGAATGCTTGATGATGGTGCCAGGTGCGTCCCCGAAGAAAACATATAAACCTCATCCTGCAACCTCTCAAACTCTATGGTCCAGCACGCAACGCCACCATCTTGAATACCTGCCTCCTGATGTGTCCCAGGATGCTCTGGCTCAGAGACAGGCGATATCCATGGAGAACTCCCTCCCTCGTCCAAGATTTTCGAGGAGCAGAGAAGCAGCAAGTGCTTGCCTGCAACCCTGACGCCAGCAGAGCAGAACGTCAGGACGTCACGGTAGGGCGAGGTCAGAGACAAGATGGTGGATGCAACCAGCAAGGTGCAAGCCCCCGTCGCCACTGGCAAGTCACCGTCAGCCCCACCGTGCTCCGTGACCTGCGTATCTGAAAAGGATTCCACTTCACTTTACAAAATCTCCAGTACCATAAACGCTCTCCTCTCCATCTCTGCACTTTTATCTGTGATCTTGTGTTCTCATCAGTGTTGAGCAAATTCCTGATTGTGTAGACCTTAAAAGTCTTCTTAATCCAGGGACACCCCAGTGCTCCTTCAAGCCCAAGGTCAGGTCTATTGGTATTCAATCACACTGCTAAACGAAGCAACGTTCCTCAGGGACCAGGGTGCAAAACGCAGTGCGTATATCACGCACAGCACATAAAATACTATTCACTCAACATTTGAAAAGTATTCCGCAGAATGTGCGAAAGGTTAGTTTGCTTGTTGGTCGAAGGCCGCTTCTGCCGTGCCTGCTGGCGGTTGGCCCTTTCGAAGGTCGCAGCACCACGTGCGAGAGACTTGCGTGCTTTCCTTTGCCTCCAGGGGCTCAACCTCACACTGAGGTCGTGACCCAGAACCTTTGGGAACCCAGACCCAGCTGCAGGCACTGGAGGGCCCACGTGCACACTTGGGTAGGAACCCGTTGATTGAAAGCCGGGTTTTGTAACCTGGGGGGAGACTTAATGAAGTAGGAGCGAGGAAGGCGGGAGGGGCAAGGAAAGATGGCGCCAACGTTTTTCGCAGACCCAGGCGGCTTCTTCCAGTTTGCCCATGAAACTGCTGGCTCCTCTCTTCTTCCGTCCTTCTCTCCTTTTAAAGGTGGCTGGGGTTCTGTCAGAGTCTGTGATCCACAGGTCAAACCACAGTTCTTCCCGGGCGGCGGGTTCTCAGGCTGGTTCTGCGGCCTAGCGCTTCGCTCTCTCCGGGAATGTGCGCCCTCGGGGCGGGGACACCGGGGGGGGGGGGGGGGGAGTGGCCCCTGCGCACGACCCGGTTCCTCGCTGATTTCACCAACTGGAGCGTCATGAGTGACTGTGAGAGATTGAGACGGCGGGCACTAATCACTGGCCGCCCTTGGACGAAGGCGCCAGTGCCTAAGCAATCTCTCTCTCTCTCTCTCATTTCGACGGAGAGTGAGAGCCTGTCGGTTTTCAAGACGGGGATGGAGTGGGGTGAGGGACGCCCTCGGAGAGGCGACGCGGAAAGTCGTTAACATCAGAACAGTCGTCTCTCGCTGTTGCGGGAGCGACCCCTCTTTCACTCTTACAGCTGAACGAAGCAACATTCTTTGGAGCCCGTCCGAGATACCGAAGGCGCTGGGTTGTGGACTGTCATTTCTGATGGACCCGGGGGGGGGGGGGAGGGGGGGGCTTTTGCTGCTGCTTGCCTGGTGGGGTATGGGCGCGGGGGGGGGGGGTGAGGTTACAGTGTTTCTGCTGGCACAACTGAGGAGTGGGATGGTGCTTCTAACTGCTGTTCGTGCAAGGGTGGGGGGAGGGAGGGCTTCAGGGCTACGGTGTTTCTATCATTCATTCTGTGGGGTTCCATGTTTCCTGGACGTCTGTGAAGAGTACGGACTTCAGGCTGTGTGCTGTGTACATTCTCCGATATTCAACAGACTTCTGAACCTGCTGAGATTGAAGTGTTGCTGCATGTTGAGTGTCGTAGCTTCTGTAACTGGGTTAGGTGCCTGGCTGCAAGTTCCATTCACTGCAGACTGGCACTTCCATTGCATCCTGGATAATGGATAATGGTCGAACACAGTTTGTGCAGCTTCAGAGCTGTGTGTCAGACACGGCTATAAGCAGCAGTGGGGCCCCACAGTGGACTGTATTGGCTCCCTTCCTGTTCACCCCCTATACCTCAGACTTTAGATACACCACTGAGTCATGTCATCTGCAGAAATTCCCTGATGACTCAACAGTAGCTGAGTGTGTGACGGGAGGTGAATACCGGGCCCTGGGGGAGGACTTTGTCAAACGGTGTGAGCTGAATCATCTGCAGCTCAGCATCAGTAAGACAGAGGAGACGGTGATGGACTTTAGGAAGACTGTTCCCTGTTACTATCGATGGTGAGGACGTGGATGTGGTGAGGACCTACAGGTACCTGGGGGGGGGGGGGGCACCTGAATTACAGACTCGAGTGGAGCCCCAACACAGAGGAGATGGTGATGGACTTTAGGAAGACTGTTCCCTGTTACTATCGATGGTGAGGACGTGGATGTGGTGAGGACCTACAGGTACCTGGGGGGGGGCACCTGGATTACAGACTCGAGTGGAGCCCCAACACAGAGGCGACGGTGATGGACTTTAGGAAGACTGCTCCCTGTTACTATCGACGGTGAGGACGTGGATGTGGTGAGGACCTACAGGTACCTGGGGGGGGGGGGCACCTGGATTACAGACTCGAGTGGAGCCCCAACACAGAGGCCGTGTACAAGAAGGGCCAGAGTCGCCTCTACTCCCTGAGGAGACTGAGGTCCTTCGGAGGGTGCAGGCCTCTCCTTCACACGTTCTACCGGTCTGTTGTCTCCAGGACAATCTCCCAAATGGTAGTGAGCTGGGGCAATGGCATCAACGTGGGTGATGCCAACAGGCTCGATAAACTGATTAGAAAGGCCGGCTCTGTTACAGGAGTCAAACTGGACACACTGGGGGCCGTGGTAGAACAAAGGACCCTCCGGAAAACCCTGGCAATTCTGGACAATGTCTCTCACCCTCTGCGTGTCACCTTGGCCGAACAGGGGAGCACTTTCAGTAACAGACTGAGACAACTGCGCTGCTCCAAAGAGCACGAAATGAGGCCACTCTTACCCTCGGACATTAGGCTCCATAATGAGTCAACCTGTAGCCGGGGAAGTGATGCCCCCCCCCCCCTCCTGTCAGAGTACTCGTGGTAACTTATGTGTTATTCTTTCTTACTTCTCTTCTGATATATTGCATATCTGTAATGCTACTGTGATACTGTAATTTCCTTTGGGATCAATGAAGTATCTGTCTGTCTTTACTGTTTGTAAATAAAAGGCTAATATGCTCATTCATAACCAACGCCTTCTGTCTCCCTTACAAAACCCATGAATCTGCTGCCTCCTAACAATGTGTGAATTGTCATAAAATGCATAAATGATGTATAGTTTACAGCAAAGATGCGTACATCAGGATGTTCTTTATCGATTATAGTTCAGCGTTTAACACCTCTAAACTAATCAGTAAACTCCAAGACCTGGGCCTCAATACCCCCATTTGCATTGGATCCTGGATTTCCTCTCTAGGAGACCCCAGTCAGTCCGGACTGGCAAAGACATCTCCTCCACGATCTCCATCAGCACAGGAGCACCACAGGGATGTGTACTTGGACCCCCGCTCGACCTGCTGTACACTATGACTGTGTACAGATCCATCTCCATGTACAAGTATGCCGACAACACCACGGTTGTGGGCCGTATCACAGGGGGAGATTGAGAACTTGGCTGAGCGGTGTCATAACTCAATGTCATTAAGGCCGAGGAACTGATTATAAACTTCAGGAGAGGGAACCAGGGGTGCGCGGACCAGTAATCTGCGGAGGATCAGAGGTGGAGAGGGCCAGTAACTTTAAATTCCTGTGCGTGCGTCACTATCTCAGAGGACCTGCCCAGGACCCATCATATGAATATAATTGAGAAGAAAGCACGACAATCCCTCCACTTCCTCAGGAGGTTCGACATGTCATCAAAAACCTTGGCAAACTTCGACAGATGTGTGGTGGAAGGTGCGGGAACAACAATGTCTTTGAGCAGAAAATCCTACAAAAGGTAATGGACTCAGCCCAGTCCATCACAGGTAATGCCCTCCGAACCACTGGGCACATCTTTTCTGAGAAATGTTGCCATAGAAAAACTTCATCCAGCATCAGAGATCCTCACCAACCAGGTCACGCTCTTTTCTCACTGCTGCCATCAGGAAGGAGGTACAGGACCCTCAGGACCCACACCACCAGGTTCAGGAACAGTTATTAATCCCACAACCATCAGGAAGGAGGTACAGGAGCCTCAGGTCCCACACCACCAGGTTCAGGAACAGTTATTACCCCTCAACCATCAGAAAGGAGGTACAGGAGCCTCAGGTCCGACACAACACCACCAGGTTCAGGAACAGTTATTACCCCTCAATCATCAGGGAGAAGATACCACCCAGTACACAGTACTTACGACAGCTCCAGGAGCAACAACAAAGTCCAAAAAACATTCAAAGTTCGAAGTACAGTTTACAATTGGAGCAGATACACGCCACCGCATGCAGCCCGGAGATTCTTTTTCCTGCGGGCATACCCAGCGAACCTAGAGGACAGTAACTGTAAATAGGATCAAAGAGAAAGAAACTTGTCTACCCTAGACTAACGCAGACAAGGAAACCAGGGGTTTTCACGTGTGTCGCTGGAGCTTGTCTACCCTAGACTAACGCAGACAAGGAAACCAGGGGGTTTCACGTGTGTCCCTGGAGCTTGTCTACCCTAGACTAACGCAGACAAGGAAACCAGGGGGTTTCACGTGTGTCGCTGGAGCTTGTCTACCCTAGACTAACGCAGACAAGGAAACCAGGGGGTTTCACGTGTGTCCCTGGAGCTTGTCTACCCTAGACTAACGCAGACAAGGAAACCAGGGGGTTTCACCTGTGTCCCTGGAGCTTTTCTACCCTAGACTAATGCAGACAAGGAAACCAGGGGGTTTCACCTGTGTGCCTGGAGCTTTTCTACCTTAGACTAACGCAGACAAGGAAACCAGGGGTTTTCATGTGTGACCTTGGAGCTTGTCTACCCTAGACCAACGCAGACAAGGAAACCAGGGGGTTTCTCCTGTGTTCCTGGAGCTTGTCTACCCTAGACCAACGCAGACAAGGAAACCAGGGGGATTCACGTGTGTCCCTGGAGCTTGTCTACCCTAGACTAACGCAGACAAGGAAACCAGGGGGTTTCACCTGTGTCCCTGGAGCTTGTCTACACTAGACTAACGCAGACAAGGAAACCAGGGGGACTCACGTGTGTCCCTGGAGCTTGTCTACCCTGGACTAACGCAGACAAGGAAACCAGGGGGACTCACGTGTGTCCCTGGAGATTGTCTACCCTAGACTAACGCAGACAAGGAAACCAGGGGTTTTCACGTGTGACCCTGGAGCTTGTCTACCGTAGACTAATGCAGACAAAGAAACCAGGGGTATTCACGTGTGACCCTGGAGCTTGTCTACCCTAGACTAATGCAGACAAGGAAACCAGGGGGTTTCACGTGTGTCCCAGGAGCTTGACTACTCTAGACTAACGCAGACAAGGAAACCAGGGGGTTTCACGTGTGTCCCTGGAGCTTGTCTACCCTAGACTAACGCAGACAAGGAAACCAGGGGGATTCACCTGTGTCCCTGGAGCTTGTCTACCCTAGACTAACACAGACAAGGAAACCAGGGGGTTTCTCCTGTGTCCCTGGTGCTTGTCTACCCTAGACTAACGCAGACAAGGAAACCAGGGGGTTTCACCTGTGTCCCTGCAGCTTGTCTACCCTAGACCAACGCAGACAAGGAAACCAGGGGGTTTCACGTGTGTCCCTGGAGCTTGTCTACCCAAGACTAATGCAGACAAGGAAACCAGGGGGTTTCACCTGTGTCCCTGGAGCTTGTCTACCCTAGACTAACGCAGACAAGGAAACCAGGGGGATTCACGTTTGTCCCTGGTGCTTGTCTACCCTAGACTAATGCAGACAAGGAAACCAGGGGGTTTCACGTGTGTCCCTGGTGCTTGTCTACCCTAGACTATCGCAGACAAGGAAACCAGGGGGTTTCACCTGTGTCCCTGGAGCTTGTCTACCCTAGACTATCGTGGACAAGGAAACCAGGGGGTTTCACGTGTGTCCCTGGAGCTTGTCTACCCTAGACTATCGTGGACAAGGAAACCAGGGGGTTTCACGTGCGTCCCTGGAGCTTGTCTACCCTAGACTGACGCAGACAAGGAAACCAGGGGGACTCACGTGTGTCCCTGGAGCTTGTCTACCCTAGACTATCGTGGACAAGGAAACCAGGGGGTTTCACGTGCGTCCCTGGAGCTTGTCTACCCTAGACTGACGCAGACAAGGAAACCAGGGGGACTCACGTGTGTCCCTGGAGCTTGTCTACCCTAGACTATCGCGGACAAGGAAACCAGGGGGTTTCACGTGTGTCCCTGGAGCTTGTCTATCCTAGACTAACGCAGACAAGGAAACCAGGGGGACTCACCTGTGTCCCTGGAGATTGTCTACCCTAGACTATCGCGGACAAGGAAACCAGGGGGTTTCACGTGTGTCCCTGGAGCTTGTCTATCCTAGACTAACGCAGACAAGGAAACCAGGGGGACTCACCTGTGTCCCTGGAGATTGTTTACCCTAGACTAACGCAGACAAGGAAACCAGGGGGATTCACGTGTGTCCCTGGAGCTTGTCTACCCTAGACTAACGCAGACAAGGAAACCAGGGGGTTTCACGTGTGTCCCTGGAGCTTGTCTACCCTAGACTAACACAGACAAGGAAACCAGGGGGATTCACGTGTGTCCCTGGAGCTTGTCTACCCTAGACTAACGCAGACAAGGAAACCAGGGGGTTTCACGTGTGTCCCTGGATCTTGTCTACCCAAGACTATCTCAGACAAGGAAACCAGGGGGTTTCACGTGTGTCCCTGGAGCTTGTCTACCCTAGACTAACTCAGACAAGGAAACCAGGGGGTTTCACGTGTGTCCCTGGAGCTTCTCTACCCTAGACTAACGCAAACAAGGAAACCAGGGGGTTTCACGTGTGTCCCTGGAGCTTGTCTACCCAAGACTAACTCAGACAAGGAAACCAGGGGGTTTCACGTGTGTCCCTGGAGCTTGTCTACCCTAGACTAACGCAAACAGGGAAACCAGGGGGTTTCACGTGTGTCCCTGGAGCTTGTCTACCCAAGACTATAGCGGACATGGAAACCAGGGGGTTTCACGTGTGTCCCTGGAGCTTGTCTACCCTAGACTAACTCAGACAAGGAAACCAGGGGGTTTCACGTGTGTCCCTGGATCTTGTCTACCCAAGACTAACTCAGCCAAGGAAACCAGGGGGTTTCACGTGTGTCCCTGGAGCTTGTCTACCCTAGACTAACGTAGACAAGGAAACCAGTGGGTTTCACGTGTGTCCCTGGATCTTGTCTACCCAAGACTAACGCAGACAAGGGAACCAGGGGGTTTCACCTGTGTCCCTGGAGCTTGTCTACCCAAGACTAACGCAGACAAGGAAACCAGGGGAACTCACCTGTGTTCCTGGAGCTTCTCTGCCCTAGACTAATGCAGACAAGGTAACCAGGGGGATTCACGTGTGTCCCTGGAGCTTGTCTACCCTAGACTAACGCAGACAAGGAAACCAGGGGGTTTCACGTGTGTCCCTGGAGCTTGTCTACCCTAGACTGACGCAGACAAGGTAACCAGGGGGATTCACGTGTGTCCCTGGAGCTTGTCTACCCTAGACTAACGCAGACAAGGAAACCAGGGGGTTTAACGTGTGTCCCTGGAGCTAGTCTACCCTAGACTAACAGAGACATGTAGACCAGGAGGTTTCACGTATGTCCCTGGAGCTTGTCTACCCAAGACTAATGCAGACAAGGAAACCAGAGGGTTTCACCTGTGTCCCTGGAGCTTGTCTACCCTAGACTATCGTGGACAAGGAAACCAGGGGGTTTCACGTGCGTCCCTGGAGCTTGTCTACCCTAGACTGACGCAGACAAGGAAACCAGGGGGACTCACGTGTGTCCCTGGAGCTTGTCTACCCTAGACTATCGTGGACAAGGAAACCAGGGGGTTTCACGTGCGTCCCTGGAGCTTGTCTACCCTAGACTGACGCAGACAAGGAAACCAGGGGGACTCACGTGTGTCCCTGGAGCTTGTCTACCCTAGACTATCGCGGACAAGGAAACCAGGGGGTTTCACGTGTGTCCCTGGAGCTTGTCTATCCTAGACTAACGCAGACAAGGAAACCAGGGGGACTCACCTGTGTCCCTGGAGATTGTCTACCCTAGACTAACGCAGACAAGGAAACCAGGGGGTTTCACGTGTGTCCCTGGAGCTTGTCTACCCTAGACTAACACAGACAAGGAAACCAGGGGGATTCACGTGTGTCCCTGGAGCTTGTCTACCCTAGACTAACGCAGACAAGGAAACCAGGGGGTTTCACGTGTGTCCCTGGATCTTGTCTACCCAAGACTAACTCAGACAAGGAAACCAGGGGGTTTCACGTGTGTCCCTGGAGCTTGTCTACCCTAGACTAACTCAGACAAGGAAACCAGGGGGTTTCACGTGTGTCCCTGGAGCTTCTCTACCCTAGACTAACGCAAACAAGGAAACCAGGGGGTTTCACGTGTGTCCCTGGAGCTTGTCTACCCTAGACTAACTCAGACAAGGAAACCAGGGGGTTTCACGTGTGTCCCTGGAGCTTCTCTACCCTAGACTAACGCAAACAAGGAAACCAGGGGGTTTCACGTGTGTCCCTGGAGCTTGTCTACCCAAGACTAACGTAGACAAGGAAACCAGGGGGTTTCACGTGTGTCCCTGGAGCTTGTCTACCCTAGACTAACGCAAACAGGGAAACCAGGGGGTTTCACGTGTGTCCCTGGAGCTTGTCTACCCAAGACTATAGCGGACATGGAAACCAGGGGGTTTCACGTGTGTCCCTGGAGCTTGTCTACCCTAGACTAACTCAGACAAGGAAACCAGGGGGTTTCACGTGTGTCCCTGGATCTTGTCTACCCAAGACTAACTCAGCCAAGGAAACCAGGGGGTTTCACGTGTGTCCCTGGAGCTTGTCTACCCTAGACTAACGTAGACAAGGAAACCAGTGGGTTTCACGTGTGTCCCTGGATCTTGTCTACCCAAGACTAACGCAGACAAGGGAACCAGGGGGTTTCACCTGTGTCCCTGGAGCTTGTCTACCCAAGACTAACGCAGACAAGAAAACCAGGGGAACTCACCTGTGTTCCTGGAGCTTCTCTGCCCTAGACTAATGCAGACAAGGTAACCAGGGGGATTCACGTGTGTCCCTGGAGCTTGTCTACCCTAGACTAACGCAGACAAGGAAACCAGGGGGTTTCACGTGTGTCCCTGGAGCTTGTCTACCCTAGACTGACGCAGACAAGGTAACCAGGGGGATTCACGTGTGTCCCTGGAGCTTGTCTACCCTAGACTAACGCAGACAAGGAAACCAGGGGGTTTAACGTGTGTCCCTGGAGCTAGTCTACCCTAGACTAACAGAGACATGTAGACCAGGAGGTTTCACGTATGTCCCTGGAGCTTGTCTACCCAAGACTAATGCAGACAAGGAAACCAGAGGGTTTCACCTGTGTCCCTGGAGCTTTTCTACCCTAGACTAACGCAGACATGGAGACCAGGGGGTTTCACGTGTGTCTCTGGAGCTTGTCTACCCTAGACTATCGCAGACAAGGAAACCGGGAGGTTTCACGTGTGTCCCTGGAGCTTGTCTACCCTAGACTAAAGCAGTCAAGGAAACCAGGGGGTTTCTCCTGTGTCCCTGGAGCTTGTCTACCTTAGACTAACGCAGACAAGGAAACCAGGGGGTTTCTCCTGTGTCCCTGGAGCTTGTCTACCCTAGACTAACACAGACAAGGAAACCAGGGGGTTTCACGTGTGTCCCTGGAGCTTGTCTACCCAAGACTAACGCAGACAAGGAAACCAGGGGGTTTCTCCTGTGTCCCTGGAGCTTGTCTACCCTAGACTAACGCAGACAAGGAAACCAGGGGGTTTCACGTGTGTCCCTGGAGCTTGTCTACCCTAGACCAACGCAGACAAGGAAACCAGGGGTTTTCACGTGTGTCCCTGGAGCTTGTCTACCCTGGACTAACGCAGACAAGGAAACCAGGGGGTTTCACCTGTGTCCCTGGAGCTTGTCTACCCTGGACTAATACAGACAAGGAAACCAGGGGGACTCACGTGTGTCCCTGGAGCTTGTCTACCCTAGACTAACGCAGACAAGGAAACCAGGGGGTTTCACGTGTGTCCCTGGAGCTTGTCTACCCTAGACTAACGCAGACAAGGAAACCAGGGGGTTTCACCTGTGTCCCTGGAGCTTTTCTACCCTAGACTAACGCAGACAAGGAAACCAGGGGGTTTCACCTGTGTGCCTGGAGCTTTTCTACCCTAGACTAACGCAGACAAGGAAACCAGGGGTTTTCATGTGTGACCTTGGAGCTTGTCTACCCTAGACCAACGCAGACAAGGAAACCAGGGGGTTTCTCCTGTGTTCCTGAGCTTGTCTACCCTAGACCAACGCAGACAAGGAAACCAGGGGGATTCACGTGTGTCCCTGGAGCTTGTCTACCCTAGACTAACGCAGACAAGGAAACCAGGGGGTTTCACCTGTGTCCCTGGAGCTTGTCTACACTAGACTAACGCAGACAAGGAAACCAGGGGGACTCACGTGTGTCCCTGGAGCTTGTCTACCCTGGACTAACGCAGACAAGGAAACCAGGGGGACTCACGTGTGTCCCTGGAGATTGTCTACCCTAGACTAACGCAGACAAGGAAACCAGGGGGTTTCACGTGTGTCCCTGGAGCTTGTCTACCCTAGTCTAACGCAGACAAGGAAACCAGGGGTTTTCACGTGTGACCCTGGAGCTTGTCTACCGTAGACTAATGCAGACAAAGAAACCAGGGGTATTCACGTGTGACCCTGGAGCTTGTCTACCCTAGACTAACGCAGACAAGGAAACCAGGGGTTTTCACGTGTGACCCTGGAGCTTGTCTACCATAGACTAATGCAGACAAAGAAACCAGGGGTATTCACGTGTGACCCTAGAGCTTGTCTACCCTAGACTAATGCAGACAAGGAAACCAGGGGGTTTCACGTGTGTCCGTGGAGCTTGTCTACCCTAGACTAACGCAGACAAGGAAACCAGGGGGATTCACCTGTGTCCCTGGAGCTTGTCTACCCTAGACTAACACAGACAAGGAAACCAGGGGGTTTCTCCTGTGTCCCTGGTGCTTGTCTACCCTAGACTAACGCAGACAAGGAAACCAGGGGGTTTCACCTGTGTCCCTGCAGCTTGTCTACCCTAGACCAACGCAGACAAGGAAACCAGGGGGTTTCACGTGTGTCCCTGGAGCTTGTCTACCCAAGACTAATGCAGTCAAGGAAACCAGGGGGTTTCACGTGTGTCCCTGGAGCTTGTCTACCCTAGACTAACGCAGACAAGGAAACCAGGGGGTTTCACGTGTGTCCCTGGATCTTGTCTACCCAAGACTAACTCAGACAAGGAAACCAGGGGGTTTCACGTGTGTCCCTGGAGCTTGTCTACCCTAGACTAACGCAAACAGGGAAACCAGGGGGTTTCACGTGTGTCCCTGGAGCTTGTCTACCCAAGACTATAGCGGACATGGAAACCAGGGGGTTTCACGTGTGTCCCTGGAGCTTGTCTACCCACGACAAACGCAGACAAGGAAACCAGGGGAACTCACCTGTGTCCCTGGAGCTTGTCTACCCTAGACTAACTCAGACAAGGAAACCAGGGGGTTTCACGTGTGTCCCTGGATCTTGTCTACCCAAGACTAACTCAGCCAAGGAAACCAGGGGGTTTCACGTGTGTCCCTGGAGCTTGTCTACCCTAGACTGACGCTGACAAGGTAACCAGGGGGATTCACGTGTGTCCCTGGAGCTTGTCTACCCTAGACTAACGCAGACAAGGAAACCAGGGGGTTTAACGTGTGTCCCTGGAGCTAGTCTACCCTAGACTAACAGAGACATGGAGACCAGGAGGTTTCACGTGTGTCCCTGGAGCTTGTCTACCCAAGACTAATGCAGACAAGGAAACCAGAGGGTTTCACCTGTGTCCCTGGAGCTTTTCTACCCTAGACTAACGCAGACATGGAGACCAGGGGGTTTCACGTGTGTCTCTGGAGCTTGTCTACCCTAGACTATCGCAGACAAGGAAACCAGGGGGTTTCACGTGTGTCCCTGGAGCTTGTCTACCCTAGACTAAAGCAGTCAAGGAAACCAGGGGGTTTCTCCTGTGTCCCTGGAGCTTGTCTACCCTAGACTAACGCAGACAAGGAAACCAGGGGGTTTCTCCTGTGTCCCTGGAGCTTGTCTACCCTAGACTAACACAGACAAGGAAACCAGGGGGTTTCACGTGTGTCCCTGGAGCTTGTCTACCCAAGACTAACGCAGACAAGGAAACCAGGGGGTTTCTCCTGTGTCCCTGGAGCTTGTCTACCCTAGACTAACGCAGACAAGGAAACCAGGGGGTTTCACGTGTGTCCCTGGAGCTTGTCTACCCTAGACCAACGCAGACAAGGAAACCAGGGGTTTTCACGTGTGTCCCTGGAGCTTGTCTACCCTGGACTAACGCAGACAAGGAAACCAGGGGGTTTCACCTGTGTCCCTGGAGCTTGTCTACCCTGGACTAATACAGACAAGGAAACCAGGGGGACTCACGTGTGTCCCTGGAGCTTGTCTACCATAGACTAACGCAGACAAGGAAACCAGGGGGTTTCACGTGTGTCCCTGGAGCTTGTCTACCCTAGACTAACGCAGACAAGGAAACCAGGGGGTTTCACCTGTGTCCCTGGAGCTTTTCTACCCTAGACTAACGCAGACAAGGAAACCAGGGGGTTTCACCTGTGTGCCTGGAGCTTTTCTACCCTAGACTAACGCAGACAAGGAAACCAGGGGTTTTCATGTGTGACCTTGGAGCTTGTCTACCCTAGACCAACGCAGACAAGGAAACCAGGGGGTTTCTCCTGTGTTCCTGGAGCTTGACTACCCTAGACCAATGCAGACAAGGAAACCAGGGGGATTCACGTGTGTCCCTGGAGCTTGTCTACCCTAGACTAACGCAGACAAGGAAACCAGGGGGTTTCACCTGTGTCCCTGGAGCTTGTCTACACTAGACTAACGCAGACAAGGAAACCAGGGGGACTCACGTGTGTCCCTGGAGCTTGTCTACCCTGGACTAACGCAGACAAGGAAACCAGGGGGACTCACGTGTGTCCCTGGAGATTGTCTACCCTAGACTAACGCAGACAAGGAAACCAGGGGGTTTCACGTGTGTCCCTGGAGCTTGTCTACCCTAGACTAACGCAGACAAGGAAACCAGGGGTTTTCACGTGTGACCCTGGAGCTTGTCTACCATAGACTAATGCAGACAAAGAAACCAGGGGTATTCACGTGTGACCCTGGAGCTTGTCTACCCTAGACTAATGCAGACAAGGAAACCAGGGGGTTTCACGTGTGTCCCTGGAGCTTGTCTACCCTAGACTAACGCAGACAAGGAAACCAGGGGTTTTCACGTGTAACCCTGGAGCTTGTCTACCATAGACTAATGCAGACAAAGAAACCAGGGGTATTCACGTGTGACCCTAGAGCTTGTCTACCCTAGACTAATGCAGACAAGGAAACCAGGGGGTTTCACGTGTGTCCGTGGAGCTTGTCTACCCTAGACTAACGCAGACAAGGAAACCAGGGGGTTTCACGTGTGTCCCTGGAGCTTGTCTACCCTAGACTAACGCAGACAAGGAAACCAGGGGGATTCACCTGTGTCCCTGGAGCTTGTCTACCCTAGACTAACACAGACAAGGAAACCAGGGGGTTTCTCCTGTGTCCCTGGTGCTTGTCTACCCTAGACTAACGCAGACAAGGAAACCAGGGGGTTTCACCTGTGTCCCTGCAGCTTGTCTACCCTAGACCAACGCAGACAAGGAAACCAGGGGGTTTCTCCTGTGTCCCTGGAGCTTGTCTACCTTAGACTAACGCAGACAAGGAAACCAGGGGGTTTCTCCTGTGTCCCTGGAGCTTGTCTACCCTAGACTAACACAGACAAGGAAACCAGGGGGTTTCACGTGTGTCCCTGGAGCTTGTCTACCCAAGACTAACGCAGACAAGGAAACCAGGGGGTTTCTCCTGTGTCCCTGGAGCTTGTCTACCCTAGACTAACGCAGACAAGGAAACCAGGGGGTTTCACGTGTGTCCCTGGAGCTTGTCTACCCTAGACCAACGCAGACAAGGAAACCAGGGGTTTTCACGTGTGTCCCTGGAGCTTGTCTACCCTGGACTAACGCAGACAAGGAAACCAGGGGGTTTCACCTGTGTCCCTGGAGCTTGTCTACCCTGGACTAATACAGACAAGGAAACCAGGGGGACTCACGTGTGTCCCTGGAGCTTGTCTACCCTAGACTAACGCAGACAAGGAAACCAGGGGGTTTCACGTGTGTCCCTGGAGCTTGTCTACCCTAGACTAACGCAGACAAGGAAACCAGGGGGTTTCACCTGTGTCCCTGGAGCTTTTCTACCCTAGACTAACGCAGACAAGGAAACCAGGGGGTTTCACCTGTGCCTGGAGCTTTTCTACCCTAGACTAACGCAGACAAGGAAACCAGGGGTTTTCATGTGTGACCTTGGAGCTTGTCTACCCTAGACCAACGCAGACAAGGAAACCAGGGGGTTTCTCCTGTGTTCCTGGAGCTTGTCTACCCTAGACCAACGCAGACAAGGAAACCAGGGGGATTCACGTGTGTCCCTGGAGCTTGTCTACCCTAGACTAACGCAGACAAGGAAACCAGGGGGTTTCACGTGTGTCTCTGGAGCTTGTCTACCCTAGACTATCGCAGACAAGGAAACCAGGGGGTTTCACGTGTGTCCCTGGAGCTTGTCTACCCTAGACTAAAGCAGTCAAGGAAACCAGGGGGTTTCTCCTGTGTCCCTGGAGCTTGTCTACCCTAGACTAACGCAGACAAGGAAACCAGGGGGTTTCTCCTGTGTCCCTGGAGCTTGTCTACCCTAGACTAACACAGACAAGGAAACCAGGGGGTTTCACGTGTGTCCCTGGAGCTTGTCTACCCAAGACTAACGCAGACAAGGAAACCAGGGGGTTTCTCCTGTGTCCCTGGAGCTTGTCTACCCTAGACTAACGCAGACAAGGAAACCAGGGGGTTTCACGTGTGTCCCTGGAGCTTGTCTACCCTAGACCAACGCAGACAAGGAAACCAGGGGTTTTCACGTGTGTCCCTGGAGCTTGTCTACCCTGGACTAACGCAGACAAGGAAACCAGGGGGTTTCACCTGTGTCCCTGGAGCTTGTCTACCCTGGACTAATACAGACAAGGAAACCAGGGGGACTCACGTGTGTCCCTGGAGCTTGTCTACCATAGACTAACGCAGACAAGGAAACCAGGGGGTTTCACGTGTGTCCCTGGAGCTTGTCTACCCTAGACTAACGCAGACAAGGAAACCAGGGGGTTTCACCTGTGTCCCTGGAGCTTTTCTACCCTAGACTAACGCAGACAAGGAAACCAGGGGGTTTCACCTGTGTGCCTGGAGCTTTTCTACCCTAGACTAACGCAGACAAGGAAACCAGGGGTTTTCATGTGTGACCTTGGAGCTTGTCTACCCTAGACCAACGCAGACAAGGAAACCAGGGGGTTTCTCCTGTGTTCCTGGAGCTTGACTACCCTAGACCAATGCAGACAAGGAAACCAGGGGGATTCACGTGTGTCCCTGGAGCTTGTCTACCCTAGACTAACGCAGACAAGGAAACCAGGGGGTTTCACCTGTGTCCCTGGAGCTTGTCTACACTAGACTAACGCAGACAAGGAAACCAGGGGGACTCACGTGTGTCCCTGGAGCTTGTCTACCCTGGACTAACGCAGACAAGGAAACCAGGGGGACTCACGTGTGTCCCTGGAGATTGTCTACCCTAGACTAACGCAGACAAGGAAACCAGGGGGTTTCACGTGTGTCCCTGGAGCTTGTCTACCCTAGACTAACGCAGACAAGGAAACCAGGGGTTTTCACGTGTGACCCTGGAGCTTGTCTACCATAGACTAATGCAGACAAAGAAACCAGGGGTATTCACGTGTGACCCTGGAGCTTGTCTACCCTAGACTAATGCAGACAAGGAAACCAGGGGGTTTCACGTGTGTCCCTGGAGCTTGTCTACCCTAGACTAACGCAGACAAGGAAACCAGGGGTTTTCACGTGTAACCCTGGAGCTTGTCTACCATAGACTAATGCAGACAAAGAAACCAGGGGTATTCACGTGTGACCCTAGAGCTTGTCTACCCTAGACTAATGCAGACAAGGAAACCAGGGGGTTTCACGTGTGTCCGTGGAGCTTGTCTACCCTAGACTAACGCAGACAAGGAAACCAGGGGGTTTCACGTGTGTCCCTGGAGCTTGTCTACCCTAGACTAACGCAGACAAGGAAACCAGGGGGATTCACCTGTGTCCCTGGAGCTTGTCTACCCTAGACTAACACAGACAAGGAAACCAGGGGGTTTCTCCTGTGTCCCTGGTGCTTGTCTACCCTAGACTAACGCAGACAAGGAAACCAGGGGGTTTCACCTGTGTCCCTGCAGCTTGTCTACCCTAGACCAACGCAGACAAGGAAACCAGGGGGTTTCTCCTGTGTCCCTGGAGCTTGTCTACCTTAGACTAACGCAGACAAGGAAACCAGGGGGTTTCTCCTGTGTCCCTGGAGCTTGTCTACCCTAGACTAACACAGACAAGGAAACCAGGGGGTTTCACGTGTGTCCCTGGAGCTTGTCTACCCAAGACTAACGCAGACAAGGAAACCAGGGGGTTTCTCCTGTGTCCCTGGAGCTTGTCTACCCTAGACTAACGCAGACAAGGAAACCAGGGGGTTTCACGTGTGTCCCTGGAGCTTGTCTACCCTAGACCAACGCAGACAAGGAAACCAGGGGTTTTCACGTGTGTCCCTGGAGCTTGTCTACCCTGGACTAACGCAGACAAGGAAACCAGGGGGTTTCACCTGTGTCCCTGGAGCTTGTCTACCCTGGACTAATACAGACAAGGAAACCAGGGGGACTCACGTGTGTCCCTGGAGCTTGTCTACCCTAGACTAACGCAGACAAGGAAACCAGGGGGTTTCACGTGTGTCCCTGGAGCTTGTCTACCCTAGACTAACGCAGACAAGGAAACCAGGGGGTTTCACCTGTGTCCCTGGAGCTTTTCTACCCTAGACTAACGCAGACAAGGAAACCAGGGGGTTTCACCTGTGCCTGGAGCTTTTCTACCCTAGACTAACGCAGACAAGGAAACCAGGGGTTTTCATGTGTGACCTTGGAGCTTGTCTACCCTAGACCAACGCAGACAAGGAAACCAGGGGGTTTCTCCTGTGTTCCTGGAGCTTGTCTACCCTAGACCAACGCAGACAAGGAAACCAGGGGGATTCACGTGTGTCCCTGGAGCTTGTCTACCCTAGACTAACGCAGACAAGGAAACCAGGGGGTTTCACCTGTGTCCCTGGAGCTTGTCTACACTAGACTAACGCAGACAAGGAAACCAGGGGGACTCACGTGTGTCCCTGGAGCTTGTCTACCCTGGACTAACGCAGACAAGGAAACCAGGGGGACTCACGTGTGTCCCTGGAGATTGTCTACCCTAGACTAACGCAGACAAGGAAACCAGGGGGTTTCACGTGTGTCCCTGGAGCTTGTCTACCCTAGACTAACGCAGACAAGGAAACCAGGGGTTTTCACGTGTGACCCTGGAGCTTGTCTACCGTAGACTAATGCAGACAAAGAAACCAGGGGTATTCACGTGTGACCCTGGAGCTTGTCTACCCTAGACTAATGCAGACAAGGAAACCAGGGGGTTTCACGTGTGTCCCTGGAGCTTGTCTACCCTAGACTAACGCAGACAAGGAAACCAGGGGTTTTCACGTGTGACCCTGGAGCTTGTCTACCATAGACTAATGCAGACAAAGAAACCAGGGGTATTCACGTGTGACCCTAGAGCTTGTCTACCCTAGACTAATGCAGACAAGGAAACCAGGGGGTTTCACGTGTGTCCGTGGAGCTTGTCTACCCTAGACTAACGCAGACAAGGAAACCAGGGGGTTTCACGTGTGTCCCTGGAGCTTGTCTACCCTAGACTAACGCAGACAAGGAAACCAGGGGGATTCACCTGTGTCCCTGGAGCTTGTCTACCCTAGACTAACACAGACAAGGAAACCAGGGGGTTTCTCCTGTGTCCCTGGTGCTTGTCTACCCTAGACTAACGCAGACAAGGAAACCAGGGGGTTTCACCTGTGTCCCTGCAGCTTGTCTACCCTAGACCAACGCAGACAAGGAAACCAGGGGGTTTCACGTGTGTCCCTGGAGCTTGTCTACCCAAGACTAATGCAGTCAAGGAAACCAGGGGGTTTCACGTGTGTCCCTGGAGCTTGTCTACCCTAGACTAACGCAGACAAGGAAACCAGGGGGTTTCACGTGTGTCCCTGGATCTTGTCTACCCAAGACTAACTCAGACAAGGAAACCAGGGGGTTTCACGTGTGTCCCTGGAGCTTGTCTACCCTAGACTAACTCAGACAAGGAAACCAAGGGGTTTCACGTGTGTCCCTGGAGCTTGTCTACCCTAGACTAACGCAGACAAGGAAACCAGGGGGTTTCACGTGTGTCCCTGGAGCTTCTCTACCCTAGACTAACGCAGACAAGGAAACCAGGGGGTTTCACGTGTGTCCCTGGAGCTTCTCTACCCTAGACTAACGCAAACAAGGAAACCAGGGGGTTTCACGTGTGTCCCTGGAGCTTGTCTACCCAAGACTAACTCAGACAAGGAAACCAGGGGGTTTCACTTGTGTCCCTGGAGCTTGTCTACCCTAGACTAACACAAACAGGGAAACCAGGGGGTTTCACGTGTGTCCCTGGAGCTTGTCTACCCAAGACTATAGCGGACATGGAAACCAGGGGGTTTCACGTGTGTCCCTGGAGCTTGTCTACCCTAGACTAACTCAGACAAGGAAACCAGGGGGTTTCACGTGTGTCCCTGGATCTTGTCTACCCAAGACTAACTCAGCCAAGGAAACCAGGGGGTTTCACGTGTGTCCCTGGAGCTTGTCTACCCTAGACTAACGTAGACAAGGAAACCAGTGGGTTTCACGTGTGTCCCTGGATCTTGTTTACCCTAGACTGACGCAGACAAGGTAACCAGGGGGATTCACGTGTGTCCCTGGAGCTTGTCTACCCTAGACTAACGCAGACAAGGAAACCAGGGGGTTTAACGTGTGTCCCTGGAGCTAGTCTACCCTAGACTAACAGAGACATGGAGACCAGGAGGTTTCACGTGTGTCCCTGGAGCTTGTCTACCCAAGACTAATGCAGACAAGGAAACCAGAGGGTTTCACCTGTGTCCCTGGAGCTTTTCTACCCTAGACTAACGCAGACATGGAGACCAGGGGGTTTCACGTGTGTCTCTGGAGCTTGTCTACCCTAGACTATCGCAGACAAGGAAACCAGGGGGTTTCACGTGTGTCCCTGGAGCTTGTCTACCCTAGACTAAAGCAGTCAAGGAAACCAGGGGGTTTCTCCTGTGTCCCTGGAGCTTGTCTACCCTAGACTAACGCAGACAAGGAAACCAGGGGGTTTCTCCTGTGTCCCTGGAGCTTGTCTACCCTAGACTAACACAGACAAGGAAACCAGGGGGTTTCACGTGTGTCCCTGGAGCTTGTCTACCCAAGACTAACGCAGACAAGGAAACCAGGGGGTTTCTCCTGTGTCCCTGGAGCTTGTCTACCCTAGACCAACGCAGACAAGGAAACCAGGGGTTTTCACGTGTGTCCCTGGAGCTTGTCTACCCTGGACTAACGCAGACAAGGAAACCAGGGGGTTTCACCTGTGTCCCTGGAGCTTGTCTACCCTGGACTAATACAGACAAGGAAACCAGGGGGACTCACGTGTGTCCCTGGAGCTTGTCTACCCTAGACTAACGCAGACAAGGAAACCAGGGGGTTTCACGTGTGTCCCTGGAGCTTGTCTACCCTAGACTAACGCAGACAAGGAAACCAGGGGGTTTCACCTGTGTCCCTGGAGCTTTTCTACCCTAGACTAACGCAGACAAGGAAACCAGGGGGTTTCACCTGTGCGCCTGGAGCTTTTCTACCCTAGACTAACGCAGACAAGGAAACCAGGGGTTTTCATGTGTGACCTTGGAGCTTGTCTACCCTAGACCAACGCAGACAAGGAAACCAGGGGGTTTCTCCTGTGTTCCTGGAGCTTGACTACCCTAGACCAACGCAGACAAGGAAACCAGGGGGATTCACGTGTGTCCCTGGAGCTTGTCTACCCTAGACTAACGCAGACAAGGAAACCAGGGGGTTTCACCTGTGTCCCTGGAGCTTGTCTACACTAGACGAACGCAGACAAGGAAACCAGGGGGACTCACGTGTGTCCCTGGAGCTTGTCTACCCTGGACTAACGCAGACAAGGAAACCAGGGGGACTCACGTGTGTCCCTGGAGCTTGTCTACCCTAGACTAACGCAGACAAGGAAACCAGGGGTTTTCACGTGTAACCCTGGAGCTTGTCTACCATAGACTAATGCAGACAAAGAAACCAGGGGTATTCACGTGTGACCCTAGAGCTTGTCTACCCTAGACTAATGCAGACAAGGAAACCAGGGGGTTTCACGTGTGTCCGTGGAGCTTGTCTACCCTAGACTAACGCAGACAAGGAAACCAGGGGGTTTCACGTGTGTCCCTGGAGCTTGTCTACCCTAGACTAACGCAGACAAGGAAACCAGGGGGATTCACCTGTGTCCCTGGAGCTTGTCTACCCTAGACTAACACAGACAAGGAAACCAGGGGGTTTCTCCTGTGTCCCTGGTGCTTGTCTACCCTAGACTAACGCAGACAAGGAAACCAGGGGGTTTCACCTGTGTCCCTGCAGCTTGTCTACCCTAGACCAACGCAGACAAGGAAACCAGGGGGTTTCACGTGTGTCCCTGGAGCTTGTCTACCCAAGACTAATGCAGACAAGGAAACCAGGGGGTTTCACCTGTGTCCCTGGAGCTTGTCTACCCTAGACTAACGCAGACAAGGAAACCAGGGGGATTCACGTTTGTCCCTGGTGCTTGTCTACCCTAGACTAATGCAGAAAAGGAAACCAGGGGGTTTCACGTGTGTCCCTGGTGCTTGTCTACCCTAGACTATCGCAGACAAGGAAACCAGGGGGTTTCACCTGTGTCCCTGGAGCTTGTCTACCCTAGACTATCGTGGACAAGGAAACCAGAGGGTTTCACGTGTGTCCCTGGAGCTTGTCTACCCTAGACTATCGTGGACAAGGAAACCAGGGGGTTTCACGTGCGTCCCTGGAGCTTGTCTACCCTAGACTGACGCAGACAAGGAAACCAGGGGGACTCACGTGTGTCCCTGGAGCTTGTCTACCCTAGACTATCGCGGACAAGGAAACCAGGGGGTTTCACGTGTGTCCCTGGAGCTTGTCTATCCTAGACTAACGCAGACAAGGAAACCAGGGGGTTTCACCTCTGTCCCTGGAGCTTGTCTACGCTAGACTAACGCAGACAAGGAAACCAGTCGGTTTCACCTGTGTCCCTGGAGCTTGTGTACCTTAGACTAACGCAGACAAGGAAACCAGGGGGTTTCACCTGTGTCCCTGGAGCTTGTCTACCCTAGACTAACGCAGACATGGAAACCAGGGGAACTCACCTGTGTCCCTGGAGCTTGTCTACCCTAGACTAACGCAGACAAGGAAACCAGTGGGTTTCACGTGTGTCCCTGGAGCTTGTCTACCCTAGACTAACGCAGACAAGGAAACCAGTCGGTTTCACCTGTGTCCCTGGAGATTGTCTACCCTAGACTAACGCAGACAAGGAAACCAGGGGGTTTCACGTGTGTCCCTGGAGCTTGTCTACCCTAGACAAACACAGACAAGGAAACCAGGGGGATTCACCTGTGTCCCTGGAGCTTGTCTACCCTAGACTAACGCAGACAAGGAAACCAGGGGGTTTCACGTGTGTCCCTGGATCTTGTCTACCCAAGACTAACTCAGACAAGAAAACCAGGGGGTTTCACGTGTGTCCCTGGAGCTTGTCTACCCTAGACTAACTCAGACAAGGAAACCAGGGGGTTTCACGTGTGTCCCTGGAGCTTGTCTACCCTAGACTAACGCAAACAAGGAAACCAGGGGGTTTCACGTGTGTCCCTGGAGCTTGTCTACCCAAGACTAACTCAGACAAGGAAAGCAGGGGGTTTCACGTGTGTCCCTGGAGCTTGTCTACCCAAGACTATAGCGGACATGGAAACCAGGGGGTTTCACGTGTGTCCCTGGAGCTTGTCTACCCTAGACTAACTCAGACAAGGAAACCAGGGGGTTTCACGTGTGTCCCTGGATCTTGTCTACCCAAGACTAACTCAGCCAAGGAAACCAGGGGGTTTCACGTGTGTCCCTGGAGCTTGTCTACCCTAGACTAACGTAGACAAGGAAACCAGTGGGTTTCACGTGTGTCCCTGGATCTTGTCTACCCAAGACTAACGCAGACAAGGGAACCAGGGGGTTTCACCTGTGTCCCTGGAGCTTGTCTACCCAAGACTAACGCAGACAAGGAAACCAGGGGAACTCACCTGTGTTCCTGGAGCTTCTCTGCCCTAGACTAATGCAGACAAGGTAACCAGGGGGATTCACGTGTGTCCCTGGAGCTTGTCTACCCTAGACTAACGCAGACAAGGAAACTAGGGGGTTTAACGTGTGTCCCTGGAGCTAGTCTACCCTAGACTAACAGAGACATGGATACCAGGAGGTTTCACGTCTGTCCCTGGAGCTTGTCTACCCAAGACTAAAGCAGTCAAGGAAACCAGGGGGTTTCTCCTGTGTCCCTGGAGCTTGTCTACCCTAGACTAACGCAGACAAGGAAACCATGGGGTTTCTCCTGTGTCCCTGGAGCTTGTCTACCCTAGACTAACACAGACAAGGAAACCAGGGGGTTTCACGTGTGTCCCTGGAGCTTGTCTACCCAAGACTAACGCAGACAAGGAAACCAGGGGGTTTCTCCTGTGTCCCTGGAGCTTGTCTACCCTAGACTAACGCAGACAAGGAAACCAGGGGGTTTCACGTGTGTCCCTGGAGCTTGTCTACCCTAGAACAACGCAGACAAGGAAACCAGGGTGTTTCACGTGTGTCCCTGGAGCTTGTCTACCCTAGACTAATGCAGACAAGGAAACCAGGGGGTTTCACCTGTGTTCCTGGAGCTTGTCTACCCTAGACTAACGCAGACAAGGAAACCAGGGGGTTTCACGTGTGTCCCTGGAGCTTGTCTACCCTAGACTAATGCAGACAAGGAAACCAGGGGGTTTCACGTGTGCCCCTGGATCTTATCTACCCAAGACTAACGCAGACAAGGAAACCAGGGGGTTTCACCTGTATCCCTGGAGCTTGTCTACCCAAGACTAACGCAGACAAGGAAACCAGGGGAACTCACCAGTGTCCCTGGAGCTTGTCTACCCTAGACTAACGCAGACAAGGAAACCAGGGGGTTTCACGTGTGTCCCTGGAGCTTGTCTACCCAAGACTAACGCAGACAAGGAAACCAGGGGGTTTCACGTGTGTCCCTGGAGCTTGTCTACCCTAGACTAACGCAGACAAGGAAACCAGGGGGTTTCACGTGTTTCCCTGGAGCTTGTCTACCCTAGACTAACGCAGACAAGGAAACCAGGGGGTTTCACGTGTGTCCCTGGAGCTTGTCTGCCCTAGACTAACGCAGACAAGGAAACAAGGGGGTTTCACGTGTGTCCCTGGAGCTTGTCTACCCTAGACTAACGCAGACAAGGAAACCAGGGGGTTTCACGTGTGTCCCTGGAGCTTGTCTACCCAAGACTAACGCAGACAAGGAAACCAGGGGGTTTCACGTGTGTCCGTGGAGTTTGTCTACCCAAGACTAACGCAGACAAGGAAACCAGGGGAACTCACCTGTGTTCCTGGAGCTTGTCTGCCCTAGACTAATGCAGACAAGGTAACCAGGGGGATTCACGTGTCTCCCTGGAGCTTGTCTACCCTAGACTAACATAGACAAGGAAACCAGGGGGTTTCAAGTGTGTCCCTGGATCTTGTCTACCCTAGACTAACGTAGACAATGAAACCTGGGGGTTTCACCTGTGTCCCTGGAGCGTGTCTACCCTAGAATAACTCAGACAAGGAAACCAGGGGGTTTCACGTGTGTCCCTGGAGCTTCTCTACCCTAGACTAACGCAGACAAGGTAACAAGGGGGATTCACGTGTCTCCCTGGAGCTTGTCTACCCTAGACTAACATAGACAAGGAAACCAGGGGGTTTCACGTGTGTCCCTGGAGCTTGTCTACCCTAGACTAACGCAGACAAGGAAACCTGGGGGTTTCACCTGTGTCCCTGGAGCGTGTCTACCCAAGACTAACTCAGACAAGGAAACCAGGGGGTTTCACGTGTGTCCCTGGAGCTTGTCTACCCTAGACTAACGCAGACAGGGAAACCAGGGGGTTTCACGTGTGTCCCTGGAGCTTGTCTACCCTAGACTAACTCAGACAAGGAAACCAGCGGGTTTCACGTGTGTCCCTGGAGCTTGTCTACCCAAGACTATCGCGGACATGGAAACCAGGGGGTTTCACGTGTGTCCCTGGATCTTGTCTACCCAAGACTAACTCAGACAAGGAAACCAGGGGTTTTCACGTGTGTCCCTGGATCTTGTCTACCCAAGACTAACGCAGACAAGGGAACCAGGGGGTTTCACCTGTGTCCCTGGAGCTTGTCTACCCAAGACTAACGCAGACAAGGAAACCAGGGGAACTCACCTGTGTTCCTGGAGCTTGTCTGCCCTAGACTAATGCAGACAAGGTAACCAGGGGTATTCACGTGTGTCCCTGGAGCTTGTCTACCCTAGACTAACGCAGACAAGGAAACCAGGGGGTTTCACGTGTGTCCCTGGATCTTGTCTACCCAAGACTAACTCAGACAAGGAAACCAGGGGATTTCACGTGTGTCCCTGGAGCTTGTCTACCCTAGACTAACGCAGACAAGGAAACCAGGGGGTTTCACGTGTGTCCCTGGAGCTTGTCTACCCAAGACTAACGCAGACAAGGAAACCAGGGGGTTTCACGTGTGTCCGTGGAGTTTGTCTACCCAAGACTAACGCAGACAAGGAAACCAGGGGAACTCACCTGTGTTCTTGGAGCTTGTCTGCCCTAGACTAATGCAGACAAGGTAACCAGGGGGATTCACGTGTCTCCCTGGAGCTTGTCTACCCTAGACTAACATAGACAAGGAAACCAGGGGGTTTCAAGTGTGTCCCTGGATCTTGTCTACCCTAGACTAACGTAGACAATGAAACCTGGGGGTTTCACCTGTGTCCCTGGAGCGTGTCTACCCTAGAATAACTCAGACAAGGAAACCAGGGGGTTTCACGTGTGTCCCTGGAGCTTCTCTACCCTAGACTAACGCAGACAAGGTAACAAGGGGGATTCACGTGTCTCCCTGGAGCTTGTCTACCCTAGACTAACATAGACAAGGAAACCAGGGGGTTTCACGTGTGTCCCTGGAGCTTGTCTACCCTAGACTAACGCAGACAAGGAAACCTGGGGGTTTCACCTGTGTCCCTGGAGCGTGTCTACCCAAGACTAACTCAGACAAGGAAACCAGGGGGTTTCACGTGTGTCCCTGGAGCTTGTCTACCCTAGACTAACGCAGACAGGGAAACCAGGGGGTTTCACGTGTGTCCCTGGAGCTTGTCTACCCTAGACTAACTCAGACAAGGAAACCAGCGGGTTTCACGTGTGTCCCTGGAGCTTGTCTACCCAAGACTATCGCGGACATGGAAACCAGGGGGTTTCACGTGTGTCCCTGGATCTTGTCTACCCAAGACTAACTCAGACAAGGAAACCAGGGGTTTTCACGTGTGTCCCTGGATCTTGTCTACCCAAGACTAACGCAGACAAGGGAACCAGGGGGTTTCACCTGTGTCCCTGGAGCTTGTCTACCCAAGACTAACGCAGACAAGGAAACCAGGGGAACTCACCTGTGTTCCTGGAGCTTGTCTGCCCTAGACTAATGCAGACAAGGTAACCAGGGGTATTCACGTGTGTCCCTGGAGCTTGTCTACCCTAGACTAACGCAGACAAGGAAACCAGGGGGTTTCACGTGTGTCCCTGGATCTTGTCTACCCAAGACTAACTCAGACAAGGAAACCAGGGGATTTCACGTGTGTCCCTGGAGCTTGTCTACCCTAGACTAACGTAGACAAAGAAACCAGTGGGTTTCACGTGTGTCCCTGGAGCTTGTCTACCCTAGACTAACGCAGACAAGGAAACAAGGGGGTTTCACTTGTGTCCCTGGAGCTTGTCTACCCTAGACTAACGCAGACAAGGAAACCAGGGGGATTCACCTGTGTCCCTGGAGCTTGTCTACCTTAGACTAACACAGACAAGGAAACCAGGGGGTTTCTCCTGTGTCCCTGGTGCTTGTCTACCCTAGACTAACGCAGACAAGGAAACCAGGGGGTTTCACCTGTGTCCCTGCAGCTTGTCTACCCTAGACTAACGTAGACAAGGAAACCAGGGGGTTTCACCTGTGTCCCTGGAGCTTGTCTACCCTAGACCAACGCAGACAAGGAAACCAGGGTGTTTCACATGTGTCCCTGGAGCTTGTCTACCCTAGACTAATGCAGACAAGGAAACCAGGGGGTTTCACCTGTGTTCCTGGAGCTTGTCTACCCTAGACTAACGCAGACAAGGAAACCAGGGGGTTTCACGTGTGTCCCTGGAGCTTGTCTACCCTAGACTAATGCAGACAAGGAAACCAGGGGGTTTCACGTGTGCCCCTGGATCTTGTCTACCCAAGACTAACGCAGACAAGGAAACCAGGGGGTTTCACCTGTATCCCTGGAGCTTGTCTACCCAAGACTAACGCAGAAAAGGAAACCAGGGGAACTCACCAGTGTCTCTGGAGCTTGTCTACCCTAGACTTAAGCAGACAAGGAAACCAGGGGGTTTCACGTGTGTCCCTGGAGCTTGTCTACCCAAGACTAACGCAGACAAGGAAACCAGGGGGTTTCACGTGTGTCCCTGGAGCTTGTCTACCCTAGACTAACGCAGACAAGGAAACCAGGGGGTTTCACGTGTTTCCCTGGAGCTTGTCTACCCTAGACTAACGCAGACAAGGAAACCAGGGGGTTTCACGTGTGTCCCTGGAGCTTGTCTGCCCTAGACTAACGCAGACAAGGAAACAAGGGGGTTTCACGTGTGTCCCTGGAGCTTGTCTACCCTAGACTAACGCAGACAAGGAAACCAGGGGGTGTCACGTGTGTCCCTGGAGCTTGTCTACCCAAGACTAACGCAGACAAGGAAACCAGGGGGTTTCACGTGTGTCCGTGGAGTTTGTCTACCCAAGACTAACGCAGACAAGGAAACCAGGGGAACTCACCTGTGTTCCTGGAGCTTGTCTGCCCTAGACTAATGCAGACAAGGTAACCAGGGGGATTCACGTGTCTCCCTGGAACTTGTCTACCCTAGACTAACATAGACAAGGAAACCAGGGGGTTTCAAGTGTGTCCCTGGATCTTGTCTACCCTAGACTAACGTAGACAATGAAACCTGGGGGTTTCACCTGTGTCCCTGGAGCGTGTCTACCCTAGAATAACTCAGACAAGGAAACCAGGGGGTTTCACGTGTGTCCCTGGAGCTTCTCTACCCTAGACTAACGCAGACAAGGTAACAAGGGGGATTCACGTGTCTCCCTGGAGCTTGACTACCCTAGACTAACATAGACAAGGAAACCAGGGGGTTTCACGTGTGTCCCTGGAGCTTGTCTACCCTAGACTAACGCAGACAAGGAAACCTGGGGGTTTCACCTGTGTCCCTGGAGCGTGTCTACCCTAGAATAACTCAGACAAGGAAACAAGGGGGTTTCACGTGTGTCCCTGGAGCTTCTCTACCCTAGACTAACGCAGACAAGGAAACCAGGGGGTTTCACGTGTGTCCCTGGATCTTGTCTACCCAAGACTAACTCAGACAAGGAAACCAGGGGGTTTCACGTGTGTCCCTGGAGCTTGTCTACCCTAGACTAACGCAGACAGGGAAACCAGGGGGTTTCACGTGTGTCCCTGGAGCTTGTCTACCCTAGACTAACTCAGACAAGGAAACCAGCGGGTTTCACGTGTGTCCCTGGAGCTTGTCTACCCAAGAATATCGCGGACATGGAAACCAGGGGGTTTCACGTGTGTCCCTGGATCTTGTCTACCCAAGACTAACTCAGACAAGGAAACCAGGGGTTTTCACGTGTGTCCCTGGATCTTGTCTACCCAAGACTAACGCAGACAAGGGAACCAGGGGGTTTCACCTGTGTCCCTGGAGCTTGTTTACCCAAGACTAACGCAGACAAGGAAACCAGGGGAACTCACCTGTGTTCCTGGAGCTTGTCTGCCCTAGACTAATGCAGACAAGGTAACCAGGGGTATTCACGTGTGTCCCTGGAGCTTGTCTACCCTAGACTAACGCAGACAAGGAAACCAGGGGGTTTCACGTGTGTCCCTGGATCTTGTCTACCCAAGACTAACTCAGACAAGGAAACCAGGGGATTTCACGTGTGTCCCTGGAGCTTGTCTACCCTAGACTAACGTAGACAAGGAAACCAGTGGGTTTCACGTTTGTCCCTGGAGCTTGTCTACCCTAGACTAACGCAGACAAGGAAACCAGGGGGTTTCACCTGTGTCCCTGGAGCTTGTCTACCCTAGACCAACGCAGACAAGGAAACCAGGGGGTTTCACGTGTGTCCCTGGAGCTTGTCTACCCAAGACTAATGCAGACAAGGAAACCAGGGTGTTTCACCTGTGACCCTGGAGCTTGTCTACCCTAGACTAACGCAGACAAGGAAACCAGGGGGTTTCACCTCTGTCCCTGGAGCTTGTCTACCCTAGACTATCGTGGACAAGGAAACCAGGGGGTTTCACGTGTGTCCCTGGAGCTTGTCTACCCTAGACTAACGCAGACAAGGAAACCAGGGGGTTTCACCTGTGTTCCTGGAGCTTGACTACCCTAGACTAACGCAGACAAGGAAACCAGGGGGTTTCACGTGTGTCCCTGGAGCTTGTCTACCCAAGACTAACGCAGACAAGGAAACCAGGGGGTTTCACCTGTGTCCCTGGAGCTTGTCTACCCAAGACTAACGCAGACAAGGAAACCAGGGGAACTCACCTGTGTCCCTGGAGCTTGTCTACCCTAGACTAACGCAGACAAGGAAACCAGGGGGTTTCACCTGTGACCCTGGAGCTTGTCTACCCTAGATTAACATAGACAATGAAACCAGGGGGTTTCACCTGTGTCCCTGGAGCTTGTCTACCCACGACTAACGCAGAGAAGGAAAACAGGGGTTTTCACGGGTGACCTTGGAGCTTGTCTACCCTAGACTAACGCAGACAAGGAAACCAGGGGGTTTCACGTGTGTCCCTGGAGCTTGTCTACCCTAGACTAATGCAGACAAGGAAACCAGGGGGTTTCACGTGTGTCCCTGGAGCTTGTCTACCCAAGACTAACGCAGACAAGGAAAGCGGGGGACTCACGTGAGTCCCTGGAGCTTGTCTACCCTAGACTAACGCAGACAAGGAAACCAGGGGGTTTCAACTGTGCCCCTGGAGCTTGTCTACCCTAGACTAACGCAGACAAGGAAACCAGGGGGTTTCACCTGTGTCCCTGGAGCTTGTCTACCCTAGACTAACGTAGACAAGGAAACCAGGGGGCTTCACGTGTGTCCCGGGAGCTTGTCTACCCTAGACTAACGCAGACAAGGAAACCAGGGGTTTTCACGTGTGACCCTGGAGCTTGTCTGCCCTAAACTAATGCAGACAAGGAAACCAGGGGATTTCACGTGTGTCCGTGGAGCTTGTCTACCCTAGACTAACTCAGACTGGGAAACCAGGGGGTTTCTCCTGTGTCCCCGGAGCTTGTCTACCCTAGACTAACGCAGACAAGGAAACCAGGGGGTTTCACCTGTGTTCCTGGAGCTTGTCTACCCTAGACTAACGCAGACAAGGAAACCAGGGGGTTTCACGTGTGTCCCTGGAGCTTGTCTACCCAAGACTAACGCAGACAAGGAAACCAGGGGGTTTCACCTTTGTCCCTGGAGCTTGTCTACCCAAGACTAACGCAGACAAGGAAACCAGGGGAACTCACCTGTGTCCCTGGAGCTTGTCTACCCTAGACTAACGCAGACAAGGAAACCAGGGGGTTTCACGTGTGTCCCTGGAGCTTGTCTACCCTAGACTAACGCAGATGAGGAAACCAGGGGGTTTCACCTGTGTCGCTGGAGCTTGTCTACCATAGACTAACACAGACAAGGAAACCAGGGGGTTTCACCTGTGTCCCTGGAGCTTGTCTACCCTAGACTAACGTAGACAAGGAAACCAGGGGGTTTCCCGTGTGTCCCTGGAGCTTGTCTACCCAAGACTAACGCAGACAAGGAAACCAGGGGGTTTCACGTGTGTCCCTAGAGCTTGTCTACCCAAGACTAACGCAGACAAGGAAACCAGGGGGTTTCACCTGTGTCACTGGAGCTTGTCTACCCAAGACTAACACAGACAAGGAAACCAGGGGAACTCATCTGTGTCCCTTTAGCTTGTCTACCCTAGACTAACATAGACAAGGAAACCAGGGGGTTTCACCTGTGCCCCTGGAGCTTGTCTTCCCTAGACTAACGCAGACAAGGAAACCAGGGGGTTTCACCTGTGTCCCTGGAGCCTGTCTACCCTAGACTAACGTAGACAAGGAAACCAGGGGGTTTCACGTGTGTCCCGGGAGCTTGTCTACCCTAGACTAACGCAGACAAGGAAACCAGGGGTTTTCACGTGTGACCCTGGAGCTTGTCTGCCCTAAACTAATGCAGACAAGGTAACCAGGGGGTTTCACGTGTGTCCCTGGATCTTGTCTACCCAAGAATAACTCAGACAAGGAAACCAGTGGTTTTCACCTGTGTTCCTGGAGCTTGTCTGCCCTAGACTAATGCAGACAAGGTAACCAGGGGGATTCACGTGTGTCCCTGGAGCTTGTCTACACTAGACTAATGCAGACAAGGAAACCAGGCGGTTTCACGTGTGTCCCTGGATCTTGTCTACCCTAGACTAACGCAGACAAGGAAACCAGGGGGTTTCACCTGTGTCCCTGGTGCTTGTCTACCCTAGACTAATGCAGACAAGGAAACCAGGGGGTTTCACGTGTGTCCCTGGATCATGTCTACCCAAGACTAACGCAGACAAGGAAACCAGCGGGTTTCACCTGTGTCCCTGGAGCTTGTCTACACTAGACTAATGCAGACTAGGAAACCAGGGGGTTTCACGTGTGTCCCTGGATCTTGTCTACCCTAGACTAACGCAGACAAGGAAACCAGGGGGTTTCACCTGTGTCCCTGGTGCTTGTCTACCCTAGACTAACGCAGACAAGGAAACCAGGGGGTTTCACGTGTGTTCCTGGAGCTTGTCTGCCCTAGACTAATGCAGACAAGGTAACCAGGGGGATTCACGTGTGTCCCTGGAGCTTGTCTACCCTAGACTAATGCAGACAAGGAAACCAGGGGGTTTCACGTGTGTACCTGGATCTTGTCTACCCAAGAATAACTCAGACAAGGAAACCAGGGGGTTTCACGTGTGTCCCTGGATCTGGTCTACCCTAGACTAACGCAGACAAGGAAACCAGGGGGTTTCACCTGCGTCCCTGGTGCTTGTCTACCCTAGACTAACGCAGACAAGGAAACCAGGGGGTTTCACGTGTGTCCCTGGATCATGTCTACCCAAGACTAATGCAGACAAGGAAACCAGCGGGTTTCACCTGTGTCCCTGGAGCTTGTTTACCCTAGACTAATGCAGATGAGGAAACCAGGGGGTTTCACCTGTGTCCCTGGAGCTTGTCTACCCTAGACTAACGCAGGTGAGGAAACCAGGGGGTTTCACCTGTGTCCCTGGAGCTTGTCTACCCACGACTAACGCAGACAAGGAAACCAGGGGGTTTCACGTGTGTCCCTGGAGCTTGTCTACCCTAGACTAACGCAGATGAGGAAACCAGGGGGTTTCACCTGTGTCCCTGGAGCTTGTCTACCCTAGACTAACGCAGACAAGGAAACCAGGGGGTTTCACCTGTGTCCCTGGAGCTTGTCTACCCTAGACTAACGTAGACAAGGAAACCAGGGGGTTTCACCTGTGTCCCTGGAGCTTGTCTACCCTAGACTAACGCAGACAAGGAAACCAGGGGGTTTCACCTGTGTCCCTGGAGCTTGTCTACCCTAGACTAACGTAGACAAGGAAACCAGGGGGTTTCACCTGTGACCCTGGAGCTTGTCTACCCTAGATTAACATAGACAATGAAACCAGGGGGTTTCACCTGTGTCCCTGGAGCTTGTCTACCCACGACTAACGCAGAGAAGGAAAACAGGGGTTTTCACGGGTGACCTTGGAGCTTGTCTACCCTAGACTAACGCAGACAAGGAAACCAGGGGGTTTCACGTGTGTCCCTGGAGCTTGTCTACCCTAGACTAATGCAGACAAGGAAACCAGGGGGTTTCACGTGTGTCCCTGGAGCTTGTCTACCCAAGACTAACGCAGACAAGGAAAGCGGGGTACTCACGTGAGTCCCTGGAGCTTGTCTACCCTAGACTAACGCAGACAAGGAAACCAGGGGGTTTCACCTGTGCCCCTGGAGCTTGTCTACCCTAGACTAACGCAGACAAGGAAACCAGGGGGTTTCACCTGTGTCCCTGGAGCTTGTCTACCCTAGACTAACGTAGATAAGGAAACCAGGGGGCTTCACGTCTGTCCCGGGAGCTTGTCTACCCTAGACTAACGCAGACAAGGAAACCAGGGGTTTTCACGTGTGACCCTGGAGCTTGTCTGCCCTAAACTAATGCAGACAAGGAAACCAGGGGATTTCAGGTGTGTCCGTGGAGCTTGTCTACCCTAGACTAACTCAGACAGGGAAACCAGGGGGTTTCTCCTGTGTCCCCGGAGCTTGTCTACCCTAGACTAACGCAGACAAGGAAACCAGGGGGTTTCACCTGTGTTCCTGGAGCTTGTCTACACTAGACTAACGCAGACAAGGAAACCAGGGGGTTTCACGTGTGTCCCTGGAGCTTGTCTACCCAAGACTAACGCAGACAAGGAAACCAGGGGGTTTCACCTGTATCCCTGGAGCTTGTCTACCCAAGACTAACGCAGACAAGGAAACCAGGGGAACTCACCTGTGTCCCTAGAGCTTGTCTACCCTAGACTAACGCAGACAAGGAAACCAGGGGGTTTCACGTGTGTCCCTGGTGCTTGTCTACCCTAGACTAACGCAGATGAGGAAACCAGGGGGTTTCACCTGTGTCGCTGGAGCTTGTCTACCCTAGACTAACACAGACAAGGAAACCAGGGGGTTTCACCTGTGCCCCTGGAGCTTGTCTACCCTAGACTAACGTAGACAAGGAAACCAGGGGGTTTCCCGTGTGTCCCTGGAGCTTGTCTACCCAAGACTAACGCAGACAAGGAAACCAGGGGGTTTCACATGTGTCCCTGGAGCTTGTCTACCCAAGACTAACGCAGACAAGGAAACCAGGGGGTTTCACCTGTGTCACTGGAGCTTGTCTACCCAAGACTAACACAGACAAGGAAACGAGGGGAACTCACCTGTGTCCCTGGAGCTTGTCTACCCTAGACTAACATAGACAAGGAAACCAGGGGGTTTCACCTGTGCCCCTGGAGCCTGTCTACCCTAGACTAACGTAGACAAGGAAACCAGGGGGTTTCACGTGTGTCCCGGGAGCTTGTCTACCCTAGACTAACGCAGACAAGGAAACCAGGGGTTTTCACGTGTGACCCTGGAGCTTGTCTGCATTAAACTAATGCAGACAAGGTAACCAGGGGGTTTCACGTGTGTCCCTGGATCTTGTCTACCCAAGAGTAACTCAGACAAGGAAACCAGGGGGTTTCACCTGTGTTCCTGGAGCTTGTCTGCCCTAGACTAATGCAGACAAGGTAACCAGGGGGATTCACGTGTGTCCCTGGAGCTTGTCTACACTAGACTAATGCAGACAAGGAAACCAGGGGGTTTCACGTGTGTCCCTGGATCATGTCTACCCAAGACTAACGCAGACAAGGAAACCAGCGGGTTTCACCTGTGTCCCTGGAGCTTGTCTACACTAGACTAATGCAGACTAGGAAACCAGGGGGTTTCACGTGTGTCCCTGGATCTTGTCTACCCTAGACTAACGCAGACAAGGAAACCAGGGGGTTTCACCTGTGTCCCTGGTGCTTGTCTACCCTAGACTAACGCAGACAAGGAAACCAGGGGGTTTCACGTGTGTTCCTGGAGCTTGTCTGCCCTAGACTAATGCAGACAAGGTAACCAGGGGGATTCACGTGTGTCCCTGGAGCTTGTCTACCCTAGACTAATGCAGACAAGGAAACCAGGGGGTTTAACGTGTGTCCCTGGATCTTGTCTACCCAAGAATAACTCAGACAAGGAAACCAGGGGGTTTCACGTGTGTCCCTGGATCTGGTCTACCCTAGACTAACGCAGACAAGGAAACCAGGGGGTTTCACCTGCGTCCCTGGTGCTTGTCTACCCTAGACTAACGCAGACAAGGAAACCAGGGGGTTTCACGTGTGTCCCTGGATCATGTCTACCCAAGACTAATGCAGACAAGGAAACCAGCGGGTTTCACCTGTGTCCCTGGAGCTTGTTTACCCTAGACTAATGCAGATGAGGAAACCAGGGGGTTTCACCTGTGTCCCTGGAGCTTGTCTACCCTAGACTAACGCAGATGAGGAAACCAGGGGGTTTCACCTCAGTCCCTGGAGCTTGTCTACCCTAGACTAACGAAGATAACGAAACCAGGGGGTTTCACCTGTGTCCCTGGAGCTTGTCTACCCACGACTAACGCAGACAAGGAAACCAGGGGGTTTCACGTGTGTCCCTGGAGCTTGTCTACCCTAGACTAACGCAGATGAGGAAACAAGGGGGTTTCACCTGTGTCCCTGGAGCTTGTCTACCCTAGACTAACGCAGACAAGGAAACCAGGGGGTTTCCCCTGTGTCCCTGGAGCTTGTCTACCCTAGACTAACGCAGACAAGGAAACCAGGGGGTTTCACCTGTGCCCCTGGAGCTTGTCTACCCTAGACTAACGCAGTCAAGGAAACCAGGTGGTTTCACCTGTGTCCCTGCAGCTTGTCTACCCTAGACTAACGTAGACAAGGAAACCAGGGGGTTTCACGTGTGTCCCGGGAGCTTGTCTACGCTAGACTAACGCAGACAAGGAAACCAGGGGTTTTCACGTGTGACCCTGGAGCTTGTCTGCCCTAAACTAATGCAGACAAGGAAACCAGGGGGTTTCACGTGTGTCCGTGGAGCTTGTATACCCTAGACTAACTCAGACAGGGAAACCAGGGGGTTTCTGCTGTGTCCCCGGAGCTTGTCTACCCTAGACTAACGCAGACAAGGAAACCAGGGGGTTTCACCTGTGTTCCTGGAGCTTGTCTACCCTAGACTAACGCAGACAAGGAAACCAGGGGGTTTCACGTTTGTCCCTGGAGCTTGTCTACCCAAGACTAACGCAGACAAGGAAACCAGGGGAACTCACCTGTGTCCCTGGAGCTTGTCTACCCTAGACTAACGCAGACAAGGAAACCAGGGGGTTTCACGTGTGTCCCTGGATCTTGTCTACCCTAGACTAACGTAGACAAGGAAACCAGGGGAACTCACCTGTGTCGCTGGAGCTTGTCTACCCTAGACTAACACAGACAAGGAAACCAGGGGGTTTCACCTGTGTCCCTGGAGCTTGTCTACCCTAGACTAACGTAGACAAGGAAACCAGGTGGTTTCACCTGTGTCCCTGGAGCTTGTCTACCCTAGACTAACGCAGACAAGGAAACCAGGGGGTTTCACCTGTGTCCCTGGAGCTTGTCTACCCTAGACTAACTTAGACAAGGAAACCAGGGGGTTTCACCTGTGACCCTGGAGCTTGTCTACCCTAGACTAACATAGACAAGGAAACCAGGGGGTTTCACCTGTGTCCCTGGAGCTTGTCTACCCACGACTAACGCAGAGAAGGAAAACAGGGGTTTTCACGTGTGACCTTGGAGCTTGCCTACCCTAGACTAACGCAGACAAGGAAACCAGGGGGTTTCACGTGTGTCCCTGGAGCTTGTCTACCCTAGACTAATGCAGACAAGGAAACCAGGGGGTTTCACGTGTGTCCCTGGAACTTGTCTACCCAAGACTAACGCAGAGAAGGAAACAGGGGGAACCACGTGAGTCCCTGGAGATTGTCTACCCTAGACTAACGCAGACAAGGAAAGCAGGGGGTTTCACCTGTGCCCCTGGAGCTTGTCTACCCTAGACTAACGCAGACAAGGAAACCAGGGGGTTTCACCTGTGTCCCTGGAGCTTGTCTACACGAGACTAACGTAGGCAAGGAAACCAGGGGGTTTCACGTGTGTCCCGGGAGCTTGTCTACCCTAGACTAACGCAGACAAGGAAACCAGGGGTTTTCACGTGTGACCCTGGAGCTTGTCTGCCCTAAACTAATGCAGACAAGGAAACCAGGGGGTTTCACGTGTGTCCGTGGAGCTTGTCTACCCTAGACTAACTCAGACAGGGAAACCAGGGGGTTTCTCCTGTGTCCCCCGAGCATGTCTACCCTAGACTAACGCAGACAAGGAAACCAGGGGGTTTCACCTGTGTTCCTGGAGCTTGTCTACCCTAGTCTAATGCAGACAAGGAAACCAGGGGGTTTCACGTGTGTCCCTGGAGCTTGTCTACCCTAGACTAACGTAGACAAGGAAACCAGGGGGTTTCACGTGTGTCCCGGGAGCTTGTCTACCCTAGACTAACGCAGACAAGGAAACCAGGGGTTTTCACGAGTGACCCTGGAGCTTGTCTGCCCTAAACTAATGCAGACAAGGAAACCAGGGTGTTTCACGTGTGTCCGTGGAGCTTGTCTACCCTAGACTAACTCAGACAGGGAAACCAGGGGGTTTCTCCTGTGTCCCCGGAGCTTGTCTACCCTAGACTAATGCAGACAAGGAAACCAGGGGGTTTCAACTGTGTTCCTGGAGCTTGTCTACCCTAGACTAACGCAGACAAGGAAACCAGGGGGTTTCACGTGTGTCCCTGGAGCTTGTCTACCCAAGACTAACGCAGACAAGGAAACCAGGGGGTTTCACCTGTGTCCCTGGAGCTTGTCTACCCTAGACTAACATAGACAAGGAAACCAGGGGAACTCACCTGTGTCCCTGGAGCTTGTCTACCCAAGACTAACGCAGACAAGGAAACCAGGGGGTTTCACGTGTGTCCCTGGAGCTTGTCTACCCAAGACTAACGCAGACAAGGAAACCAGGGGGTTTCACCTGTGTCCCTGGAGCTTGTCTACCCAAGACTAACGCAGACAAGGAAACCAGGGGAACTCACCTGTGTCCCTGGAGCTTGTCTACCCAAGACTAACGCAGACAAGGAAACCAGGGGGTTTCACGTGTGTCCCTGGAGCTTGTCTACCCAAGACTAACGCAGACAAGGAAACCAGGGGGTTTCACGTGTGTCCCTGGAGCTTGTCTACCCAAGACTAACGCAGACAAGGAAACCAGGGGGTTTCACGTGTGTCCCTGGAGCTTGTCTACCCAAGACTAACGCAGACAAGGAAACCAGGGGGTTTCACGTGTGTCCCTGGAGCTTGTCTACCCAAGACTAACGCAGACAAGGAAACCAGGGGGTTTCACGTGTGTCCCTGGAGCTTGTCTACCCAAGACTAACGCAGACAAGGAAACCAGGGGGTTTCACCTGTGTCACTGGAGCTTGTCTACCCAAGACTAACACAGACAAGGAAACCAGGGGAACTCACCTGTGTCCCTGGAGCTTGTCTACCCTAGACTAACATAGACAAGGAAACCAGGGGGTTTCACCTGTGCCCCTGGAGCTTGTCTACCCTAGACTAACGCAGACAAGGAAACCAGGGGGTTTCACCTGTGTCCCTGGAGCCTGTCTACCCTAGACTAACGTAGACAAGGAAACCAGGGGGTTTCACGTGTGTCCCGGGAGCTTGTCTACCCTAGACTAACGCAGACAAGGAAACCAGGGGTTTTCACGTGTGACCCTGGAGCTTGTCTGACCTAAACTAATGCAGACAAGGTAACCAGGGGATTTCACGTGTGTCCCTGGATCTTGTCTACCCAAGAATAACTCAGACAAGGAAACCAGGGGGTTTCACCTGTGTTCCTGGAGCTTGTCTGCCCTAGACTAATGCAGACAAGGTAACCAGGAGTATTCACGTGTGTCCCTGGAGCTTGTCTACACTAGACTAATGCAGACAAGGAAACCAGGCGGTTTCACGTGTGTCCCTGGATCTTGTCTACCCTAGACTAACGCAGACAAGGAAACCAGGGGGTTTCACCTGTGTCCCTGGTGCTTGTCTACCCTAGACTAATGCAGACAAGGAAACCAGGGGGTTTCACGTGTGTCCCTGGATCATGTCTACCCAAGACTAACGCAGACAAGGAAACCAGCGGGTTTCACCTGTGTCCCTGGAGCTTGTCTACACTAGACTAATGCAGACTAGGAAACCAGGGGGTTTCACGTGTGTCCCTGGATCTTGTCTACCCTAGACTAACGCAGACAAGGAAACCAGGGGGTTTCACCTGTGTCCCTGGTGCTTGTCTACCCTAGACTAACGCAGACAAGGAAACCAGGGGGTTTCACGTGTGTTCCTGGAGCTTGTCTGCCCTAGACTAATGCAGACAAGGTAACCAGGGGGATTCACGTGTGTCCCTGGAGCTTGTCTACCCTAGACTAATGCAGACAAGGAAACCAGGGGGTTTCACGTGTGTCCCTGGATCTTGTCTACCCAAGAATAACTCAGACAAGGAAACCAGGGGGTTTCACGTGTGTCCCTGGATCTGGTCTACCCTAGACTAACGCAGACAAGGAAACCAGGGGGTTTCACCTGCGTCCCTGGTGCTTGTCTACCCTAGACTAACGTAGACAAGGAAACCAGGGGGTTTCACCTGTGACCCTGGAGCTTGTCTACCCTAGACTAACATAGACAAGGAAACCAGGGGGTTTCAACTGGGTCCCTGGTGCTTGTCTACCCACGACTAACGCAGAGAAGGAAAACAGGGGTTTTCACGGGTGACCTTGGAGCTTGTCTACCCTAGACTAACGCAGACAAGGAAACCAGGGGGTTTCACTTGTGTCCCTGGAGCTTCTCTACCCTAGACTAATGCAGACAAGGAAACCAGGGGGTTTCACGTGTGTCCCTGGAGCTTGTCTACCCAAGACTAACGCAGACAAGGAAAGCGGGGGACTCACGTGAGTCCCTGGAGCTTGTCTACCCTAGACTAACGCAGACAAGGAAACCAGGGGGTTTCCCCTGTGCCCCTGGAGCTTGTCTACCCTAGACTAACGCAGACAAGGAAACCAGTGGGTTTCACCTGTGCCCCTGGAGCTTGTCTACCCTAGACTAACGCAGACAAGGAAACCAGGGGGTTTCACGTGTGACCCTGGAGCTTGTCTGCCCTAAACTAATGCAGACAAGGAAACCAGGGGGTTTCACGTGTGTCCGTGGAGCTTGTATACCCTAGACTAACTCAGACAGGGAAACCAGGGGGTTTCTGCTGTGTCCCCGGAGCTTGTCTACCCTAGATTAACGCAGACAAGGAAACCAGGGGGTTTCACCTGTGTTCCTGGAGCTTGTCTACCCTAGACTAACGCAGACAAGGAAACCAGGGGGTTTCACGTTTGTCCCTGGAGCTTGTCTACCCAAGACTAACGCAGACAAGGAAACCAGGGGAACTCACCTGTGTCCCTGGAGCTTGTCTACCCTAGACTAACGCAGACAAGGAAACCAGGGGGTTTCACTTGTGTCCCTGGAGCTTGTCTACCCTAGACTAACGCAGATGAGGAAACCTGGGGGTTTCACCTGTGTCCCTGGAGCTTGTCTACCCTAGACTAACACAGACAAGGAAACCAGGGGGTTTCACCTGTGTCCCTGGAGCTTGTCTACCCTAGACTAACGCAGACAAGGAAACCAGGGGGTTTCACCTGTGTCCCTGGAGCTTGTCTACCCTAGACTAACGTAGACAAGGAAACCAGGGGGTTTCACCTGTGACCCTGGAGCTTGTCTACCCTAGACTAACATAGACAAGGAAACCAGTGGGTTTCACCTGTGTCCCTGGAGCTTGTCTACCCACGACTAACGCAGAGAAGGAAAACTGGGGTTTTCACGTGTGACCTTGGAGCTTGTCTACCCTAGACTAACGCAGACAAGGAAACCAGGGGGTTTCACGTGTGTCCCTGGAGCTTGTCTACCCTAGACTAATGCAGACAAGGAAACCAGGGGGTTTCACGTGTGTCCCTGGAACTTGTCTACCCAAGACTAACGCAGACAAGGAAACCGGGGGACTCACGTGAGTCCCTGGAGATTGTCTACCCTAGACTAACGCAGACAAGGAAACCAGGGGGTTTCACGTGTGTCCCTGGAGCTTGTCTACCCAAGACTAACGCAGACAAGGAAACCAGGGGGTTTCACGTGTGTCCCTGGAGCTTGTCTACCCAAGACTAACGCAGACAAGGAAACCAGGGGGTTTCACCTGTGTCACTGGAGCTTGTCTACCCAAGACTAACACAGACAAGGAAACCAGGGGAACTCACCTGTGTCCCTGGAGCTTGTCTACCCTAGACTAACATAGACAAGGAAACCAGGGGGTTTCACCTGTGCCCCTGGAGCTTGTCTACCCTAGACTAACGCAGACAAGGAAACCAGGGGGTTTCACCTGTGTCCCTGGAGCCTGTCTACCCTAGACTAACGTAGACAAGGAAACCAGGGGGTTTCACGTGTGTCCCGGGAGCTTGTCTACCCTAGACTAACGCAGACAAGGAAACCAGGGGTTTTCACGTGTGACCCTGGAGCTTGTCTGCCCTAAACTAATGCAGACAAGGTAACCAGGGGATTTCACGTGTGTCCCTGGATCTTGTCTACCCAAGAATAACTCAGACAAGGAAACCAGGGGGTTTCACCTGTGTTCCTGGAGCTTGTCTGCCCTAGACTAATGCAGACAAGGTAACCAGGGGGATTCACGTGTGTCCCTGGAGCTTGTCTACACTAGACTAATGCAGACAAGGAAACCAGGCGGTTTCACGTGTGTCCCTGGATCTTGTCTACCCTAGACTAACGCAGACAAGGAAACCAGGGGGTTTCACCTGTGTCCCTGGTGCTTGTCTACCCTAGACTAATGCAGACTAGGAAACCAGGGGGTTTCACGTGTGTCCCTGGATCATGTCTACCCAAGACTAACGCAGACAAGGAAACCAGCGGGTTTCACCTGTGTCCCTGGAGCTTGTCTACACTAGACTAATGCAGACTAGGAAACCAGGGGGTTTCACGTGTGTCCCTGGATCTTGTCTACCCTAGACTAACGCAGACAAGGAAACCAGGGGGTTTCACCTGTGTCCCTGGTGCTTGTCTACCCTAGACTAACGCAGACAAGGAAACCAGGGGGTTTCACGTGTGTTCCTGGAGCTTGTCTGCCCTAGACTAATGCAGACAAGGTAACCAGGGGGATTCACGTGTGTCCCTGGAGCTTGTCTACCCTAGACTAATGCAGACAAGGAAACCAGGGGGTTTCACGTGTGTCCCTGGATCTTGTCTACCCAAGAATAACTCAGACAAGGAAACCAGGGGGTTTCACGTGTGTCCCTGGATCTGGTCTACCCTAGACTAACGCAGACAAGGAAACCAGGGGGTTTCACCTGCGTCCCTGGTGCTTGTCTACCCTAGACTAACGCAGACAAGGAAACCAGGGGGTTTCACGTGTGTCCCTGGATCATGTCTACCCACGACTAATGCAGACAAGGAAACCAGCGGGTTTCACCTGTGTCCCTGGAGCTTGTTTACCCTAGACTAATGCAGATGAGGAAACCAGGGGGTTTCACCTGTGTCCCTGGAGCTTGTCTACCCTAGACTAACGCAGATGAGGAAACCAGGGGGTTTCACCTCTGTCCCTGGAGCTTGTCTACCCTAGACTAACGCAGATAACGAAACCAGGGGGTTTCACATGTGTCCCTGGAGCTTGTCTACCCACGACTAACGCAGACAAGGAAACCAGGGGGTTTCACGTGTGTCCCTGGAGCTTGTCTACCCTAGACTAACGCAGATGAGGAAACAAGGGGGTTTCACCTGTGTCCCTGGAGCTTGTCTACCCTAGACTAACGCAGACAAGGAAACCAGGGGGTTTCACCTGTGTCCCTGGAGCTTGTCTACCCTAGACTAACGTAGACAAGGAAACCAGGGGGTTTCACCTGTGTCCCTGGAGCTTGTCTACCCTAGACTAACGCAGACAAGGAAACCAGGGGGTTTCACCTGTGTCCCTGGAGCTTGTCTACCCTAGACTAACGTAGACAAGGAAACCCGGGGGTTTCACCTGTGACCCTGGAGCTTGTCTACCCTAGACTAACATAGACAAGGAAACCAGGGGGTTTCAACTGGGTCCCTGGTGCTTGTCTACCCACGACTAACGCAGAGAAGGAAAACAGGGGTTTTCACGGGTGACCTTGGAGCTTGTCTACCCTAGACTAATGCAGACAAGGAAACCAGGGGGTTTCACGTGTGTCCCTGGAGCTTGTCTACCCTAGACTAATGCAGACAAGGAAACCAGGGGGTTTCACGTGTGTCCCTGGAGCTTGTCTACCCAAGACTAACGCAGACAAGGAAAGCGGGGGACTCACGTGAGTCCCTGGAGCTTGTCTACCCTAGACTAACGCAGACAAGGAAACCAGGGGGTTTCACCTGTGCCCCTGGAGCTTGTCTACCCTAGACTAACGCAGACAAGGAAACCAGGGGGTTTCACCTGTGCCCCTGGAGCTTGTCTACCCTAGACTAACTCAGACAGGGAAACCAGGGGGTTTCTGCTGTGTCCCCGGAGCTTGTCTACCCAAGACTAACGCAGACAAGGAAACCAGGGGGTTTCACCTGTGTTCCTGGAGCTTGTCTACCCTAGACTAACGCAGACAAGGAAACCAGGGGGTTTCACGTTTGTCCCTGGAGCTTGTCTACCCAAGACTAACGCAGACAAGGAAACCAGGGGAACTCACCTGTGTCCCTGGAGCTTGTCTACCCTAGACAAACGCAGACAAGGAAACCAGGGGGTTTCACTTGTGTCCCTGGAGCTTTTCTACCCTAGACTAACGTAGACAAGGAAACCAGGGGGTTTCACCTGTGACCCTGGAGCTTGTCTACCCTAGACTAACGTAGACAAGGAAACCAGTGGGTTTCACCTGTGTCCCTGGAGCTTGTCTACCCACGACTAACGCAGAGAAGGAAAACAGGGGTTTTCACGTGTGACCTTGGAGCTTGTCTACCCTAGACTAACGCAGACAAGGAAACCAGGGGGTTTCACGTGTGTCCCTGGAGCTTGTCTACCCTAGACTAATGCAGACAAGGAAACCAGGGGGTTTCACGTGTGTCCCTGGAACTTGTCTACCCAAGACTAACGCAGACAAGGAAACCGGGGGACTCACGTGAGTCCCTGGAGATTGTCTACCCTAGACTAACGCAGACAAGGAAACCAGGGGGTTTCACCTGTGTCCCTGGAGCTTGTCTACCCGAGACTAACGTAGACAAGGAAACCAGGGGGTTTCACGTGTGTCCCGGGAGCTTGTCTACCCTAGACTAACGCAGACAAGGAAACCAGGGGGTTTCACGTGTGTCCGTGGAGCTTGTCTACCCTAGACTAACTCAGACAGGGAAACCAGGGGGTTTCTCCTGTGTCCCCCGAGCTTGTCTACCCTAGACTAACGCAGACAAGGAAACCAGGGGGTTTCACCTGTGTTCCTGGAGCTTGTCTACCCTAGACTAACGCAGACAAGGAAACCAGGGGGTTTCACGTGTGTCCCTGGAGCTTGTCTACCCAAGACTAACGCAGACAAGGAAACCAGGGGGTTTCACCTGTGTCCCTGGAGCTTGTCTACCCGAGACTAACATAGACAAGGAAACCAGGGGAACTCACCTGTGTCCCTGGAGCTTGTCTACCCAAGACTAACGCAGACAAGGAAACCAGGGGGTTTCACCTGTGTCGCTGGAGCTTGTCTACCCAAGACTAACGCAGACAAGGGAACCAGAGGAACTCACCTGTGTCCCTGGAGCTTGTCTACCCTAGACTAAGAGAGACAAGGAAACCAGGGGGTTTCACCTGTGTCCCTGGAGCTTGTCTACCCAAGACTAACGCAGACAAGGAAACCAGGGGGTTTCACGTGTGTCCCTGGAGCTTGTCTACCCAAGACTAACGCAGACAAGGAAACCAGGGGGTTTCACGTGTGTCCCTGGAGCTTGTCTACCCAAGACTAACGCAGACAAGGAAACCAGGGGCTTTCACCTGTGTCCCTGGAGCTTGTCTACCCAAGACTAACGCAGACAAGGAAACCAGGGGAACTCACCTGTGTCCCTGGTGCTTGTCTACCCTAGACGAACATAGACAAGGAAACCAGGGGGTTTCACCTGTGCCCCTGGAGCTTGTCTACCCTAGACTAACGCAGACAAGGAAACCAGGGGGTTTCACCTGTGTCCCTGGAGCTTGACTACCCTAGACTAACGTAGACAAGGAAACCAGGGGGTTTCACGTGTGTCCCGGGAGCTTGTCTACCCTAGACTAACGCAGACAAGGAAACCAGGGGTTTTCACGTGTGACCCTGGAGCTTGTCTGCCCTAAACTAATGCAGACAAGGAAACCAGGGGGTTTCACGTGTGTCCCTGGATCTTGTCTACCCAAGAATAACTCAGACAAGGAAACCAGGGGGTTTCACCTGTGTTCCTGGAGCTTGTCTGCCCTAGACTAATGCAGACAAGGTAACCAGGGGGATTCACGTGTGTCCCTGGAGCTTGTCTACACTAGACTAATGCAGACAAGGAAACCAGGGGGTTTCACGTGTGTCCCTGGATCTTGTCTACCCTAGACTAACGCAAACAAGGAAACCAGGGGGTTTCACCTGTGTCCCTGGTGCTTGTCTACCCTAGACTAACGCAGACAAGGAAACCAGGGGGTTTCACGTGTGTCCCTGGATCATGTCTACCCAAGACTAACGCAGACAAGGAAACCAGGGGGTTTCACCTGTGTCCCTGGAGCTTGTCTACCCGAGACTAACGTAGACAAGGAAACCAGGGGGTTTCACGTGTGTCCCGGGAGCTTGTCTACCCTAGACTAACGCAGACAAGGAAACCAGGGGTTTTCACGTGTGACCCTGGAGCTTGTCTGCCCTAAACTAATGCAGACAAGGAAACCAGGGGGTTTCACCTGTGTCCCTGGTGCTTGTCTACCCTAGACTAACGCAGACAAGGAAACCAGGGGGTTTCACGTGTGTCCCTGGATCATGTCTACCCAAGACTAACGCAGACAAGGAAACCAGCGGGTTTCACCTGTGTCCCTGGAGCTTGTCTACCCTAGACTAACGCAGATGAGGAAACCAGGGGGTTTCACCTGTGTCCCTGGAGCTTGTCTACCCTAGACTAACGCAGATGAGGAAACCAGGGGGTTTCACCTGTATCCCTGGAGCTTGTCTACCCTAGACTAACGCAGACAAGGAAACCAGGGGGTTTCACCTGTGTCCCTGGAGCTTGTCTACCCTAGACTAACATAGACAAGGAAACCAGGGGGTTTCACGTGTGTCCCGGGAGCTTGTCTACCCTAGACTAACGCAGACAAGGAAACCAGGGGTTTTCACGTGTTACCCTGGAGCTTGTCTGCCCTAAACTAATGCAGACAAGGAAACCAGGGGGTTTCACGTGTGTCCGTGGAGCTTGTCTACCCTGGACTAACTCAGACAGGGAAACCAGGGGGTTTCTCCTGTGTCCCCGGAGCTTGTCTACCCTAGCCTAACGCAGACAAGGAAACCAGGGGGTTTCACCTGTGTTCCTGGAGCTTGTCTACCCTAGACTAACGCAGACAAGGAAACCAGGGGGTTTCACGTGTGTCCCTGGAGCTTGTCTACCCTAGACTAACGCAGACAAGGAAACCAGGGGGTTTCACCTGTGTCCCTGGAGCTTGTCTACCCAAGACTAACGCAGACAAGGAAACCAGGGGAACTCACCTGTGTCCCTGGAGCTTGTCTACCCTAGACTAACGCAGACAAGGAAACCAGGGGGTTTCACCTGTGTTCCTGGAGCTTGTCTACCCTAGACTAACGCAGACAAGGAAACCAGGGGGTTTCACGTGTGTCCCTGGAGCTTGTCTACCCAAGACTAACGCAGACAAGGAAACCAGGGGGTTTCACGTGTGTCCCTGGAGCTTGTCTACCCTAGACTAACATAGACAAGGAAACCAGGGGAACTCACCTGCGTCCCTGGAGCTTGTCTACCCAAGACTAACATAGACAAGGAAACCAGGGGGTTTCACGTGTGTCCCTGGAGCTTGTCTACCCAAGACTAACGCAGACAAGGAAACCAGCGTGTTTCACGTGTGTCCCTGGAGCTTGTCTACCCAAGACTAACGCAGACAAGGAAACCAGGGGGTTTCACGTGTGTCCCTGGAGCTTGTCTACCCTAGACTAACATAGACAAGGAAACCAGGGGAACTCACCTGTGTCCCTGGAGCTTGTCTACCCAAGACTAACGCAGACAAGGAAACCAGGGGAACTCAACTGTGTCCCTGGAGCTTGTCTACCCTAGACTAACGCAGACAAGGAAACCAGGGGGTTTCACGTGTGTCCCTGGATCTTGTCTACCCTAGACTAACGTAGACAAGGAAACCAGGGGAACTCACCTGTGTCCCTGGAGCTTGTCTACCCTAGACTAACGCAGACAAGGAAACCAGGGGGTTTCACCTGTGTCCCTGGATCATGTCTACCCAAGACTAACGCAGACAAGGAAACCAGGGGGTTTCACCTGTGTTCCTGGAGCTTGTCTACCCTAGACAAACGCAGACAAGGAAACCAGGGGGTTTCACGTGTGTCCCTGGAGCTTGTCTACCCAAGACTAACGCAGACAAGGAAACCAGGGGGTTTCACCTGTGTCCCTGGAGCTTGTCTACCCGAGACTAACATAGACAAGGAAACCAGGGGAACTCACCTGTGTCCCTGGAGCTTGTCTACCCAAGACTAACGCAGACAAGGAAACCAGGGGGTTTCACCTGTGTCCCTGGAGCTTGTCTACCCTAGACTAACGCAGATGAGGAAACCAGGGGGTTTCACCTGTGTCCCTGGAGCTTGTCTGCCCTAAACTAATGCAGACAAGGAAACCAGGGGGTTTCACGTGTGTCCGTGGGGCTTGTCTACCCTAGACTAACTCAGACAGGGAAACCAGGGGGTTTCTCCTGTGTCCCCCGAGCTTGTCTACCCTAGACTAACGCAGACAAGGAAACCAGGGGGTTTCACCTGTGTTCCTGGAGCTTGTCTACCCTAGACAAACGCAGACAAGGAAACCAGGGGGTTTCACGTGTGTCCCTGGAGCTTGTCTACCCAAGACTAACGCAGACAAGGAAACCAGGGGGTTTCACCTGTGTCCCTGGAGCTTCTCTACCCGAGACTAACATAGACAAGGAAACCAGGGGAACTCACCTGTGTCCCTGGAGCTTGTCTACCCAAGACTAACGCAGACAAGGAAACCAGGGGGTTTCACCTGTGTCGCTGGAGCTTGTCTACCCAAGACTAACGCAGACAAGGAAACCAGGGGAACTCACCTGTGTCCCTGGAGCTTGTCTACCCTAGACTAAGAGAGACAAGGAAACCAGGGGGTTTCACCTGTGTCCCTGGAGCTTGTCTACCCAAGACTAACGCAGACAAGGAAACCAGGGGGTTTCACGTGTGTCCCTGGAGCTTGTCTACCCAAGACTAACGCAGACAAGGAAACCAGGGGGTTTCACGTGTGTCCCTGGAGCTTGTCTACCCAAGACTAACGCAGACAAGGAAACCAGGGGCTTTCACCTGTGTCCCTGGAGCTTGTCTACCCAAGACTAACGCAGACAAGGAAACCAGTGGAACTCACCTGTGTCCCTGGAGCTTGTCTACCCTAGACGAACATAGACAGGGAAACCAGGGGGTTTCACCTGTGCCTGTGGAGCTTGTCTACCCTAGACTAACGCAGACAAGGAAACCAGGGGGTTTCACCTGTGTCCCTGGAGCTTGACTACCCTCGACTAACGTAGACAAGGAAACCAGGGGGTTTCACATGTGTCCCGGGAGCTTGTCTACCCTAGACTAACGCAGACAAGGAAACCAGGGGTTTTCACGTGTGACCCTGGGGCTTGTCTGCCCTAAACTAATGCAGACAAGGAAACCAGGGGGTTTCACGTGTGTCCCTGGATCTTGTCTACCCAAGAATAACTCAGACAAGGAAACCAGGGGGTTTCACCTGTGTTCCTGGAGCTTGTCTGCCCTAGACTAATGCAGACAAGGTAACCAGGGGGATTCACGTGTGTCCCTGGAGCTTGTCTACACTAGACTAATGCAGACAAGGAAACCACGGGGTTTCACTTGTGTCCCTGGATCTTGTCTACCCTAGACTAACGCAGACAAGTAAACCAGGGGGTTTCACCTGTGTCCCTGGTGCTTGTCTACCCTAGACTAACGCAGACAAGGAAACCAGCGGGTTTCACCTGTGTCCCTGGAGCTTGTCTACCCTAGACTAACGCAGATGAGGAAACCAGGGGGTTTCACCTGTGTCCCTGGAGCTTGTCTACCCTAGACTAACGCAGATGAGGAAACCAGGGGGTTTCACCTGTATCCCTGGAGCTTGTCTACCCTAGACTAACGCAGATAAGGAAACCAGGGGGTTTCACCTGTGTCCCTGGAGCTTGTCTACCCTAGACTAACGCAGACAAGGAAACCAGGGTTTTTCACCTGTGTCCCTGGAGCTTGTCTACCCTAGACTAACATAGACAAGGAAACCAGGGGGTTTCACGTGTGTCCCGGGAGCTTGTCTACCCTAGACTAACGCAGACAAGGAAACCAGGGGTTTTCACGTGTGACCCTGGAGCTTGTCTGCCCTAAACTAATGCAGACAAGGAAACCAGGGGGTTTCACGTGTGTCCGTGGAGCTTGTCTACCCTAGACTAACTCAGACAGGGAAACCAGGGGGTTTCTCCTGTGTCCCCGGAGCTTGTCTACCCTAGACTAACGCAGACAAGGAAACCAGGGTTTTTCACCTGTGTCCCTGGAGCTTGTCTACCCTAGACTAACATAGACAAGGAAACCAGCGGGTTTCACGTGTGTCCCTGGAGCTTGTCTACCCTAGACTAACGCAGACAAGGAAACCAGGGGGTTTCACGTGTGTCCCTGGAGCTTGTCTACCCAAGACTAACGCAGACAAGGAAACCAGGGGGTTTCACCTGTGTCCCTGGAGCTTGTCTACCCAAGACTAACGCAGACAAGGAAACCAGGGGAACTCACCTGTGTCCCTGGAGCTTGTCTACCCTAGACTAACGCAGACAAGGAAACCAGGGGGTTTCACGTGTGTCCCTGGAGCTTGTCTACCCTAGACTAACGCAGACAAGGAAACCAGGGGGTTTCACCTGTGTCCCTGGAGCCTGTCTACCCTAGACTAACGTAGACAAGGAAACCAGGGGGTTTCACCTGTGTCCCTGGAGCTTGTCTACCCTAGACTAACGCAGATGAGGAAACCAGGGGGTTTCACCTGTGTCCCTGGAGCTTGTCTGCCCTAAACTAATGCAGACAAGGAAACCAGGGGGTTTCACGTGTGTCCGTGGGGCTTGTCTACCCTAGACTAACTCAGACAGGGAAACCAGGGGGTTTCTCCTGTGTCCCCCGAGCTTGTCTACCCTAGACTAACGCAGACAAGGAAACCAGGGGGTTTCACCTGTGTTCCTGGAGCTTGTCTACCCTAGACAAACGCAGACAAGGAAACCAGGGGGTTTCACGTGTGTCCCTGGAGCTTGTCTACCCAAGACTAACGCAGACAAGGAAACCAGGGGGTTTCACCTGTGTCCCTGGAGCTTCTCTACCCGAGACTAACATAGACAAGGAAACCAGGGGAACTCACCTGTGTCCCTGGAGCTTGTCTACCCAAGACTAACGCAGACAAGGAAACCAGGGGGTTTCACCTGTGTCGCTGGAGCTTGTCTACCCAAGACTAACGCAGACAAGGAAACCAGGGGAACTCACCTGTGTCCCTGGAGCTTGTCTACCCTAGACTAAGAGAGACAAGGAAACCAGGGGGTTTCACCTGTGTCCCTGGAGCTTGTCTACCCAAGACTAACGCAGACAAGGAAACCAGGGGGTTTCACGTGTGTCCCTGGAGCTTGTCTACCCAAGACTAACGCAGACAAGGAAACCAGGGGGTTTCACGTGTGTCCCTGGAGCTTGTCTACCCAAGACTAACGCAGACAAGGAAACCAGGGGCTTTCACCTGTGTCCCTGGAGCTTGTCTACCCAAGACTAACGCAGACAAGGAAACCAGTGGAACTCACCTGTGTCCCTGGAGCTTGTCTACCCTAGACGAACATAGACAGGGAAACCAGGGGGTTTCACCTGTGCCTGTGGAGCTTGTCTACCCTAGACTAACGCAGACAAGGAAACCAGGGGGTTTCACCTGTGTCCCTGGAGCTTGACTACCCTCGACTAACGTAGACAAGGAAACCAGGGGGTTTCACATGTGTCCCGGGAGCTTGTCTACCCTAGACTAACGCAGACAAGGAAACCAGGGGTTTTCACGTGTGACCCTGGAGCTTGTCTGCCCTAAACTAATGCAGACAAGGAAACCAGGGGGTTTCACGTGTGTCCCTGGATCTTGTCTACCCAAGAATAACTCAGACAAGGAAACCAGGGGGTTTCACCTGTGTTCCTGGAGCTTGTCTGCCCTAGACTAATGCAGACAAGGTAACCAGGGGGATTCACGTGTGTCCCTGGAGCTTGTCTACACTAGACTAATGCAGACAAGGAAACCAGGGGGTTTCACGTGTGTCCCTGGATCTTGTCTACCCTAGACTAACGCAGACAAGTAAACCAGGGGGTTTCACCTGTGTCCCTGGTGCTTGTCTACCCTAGACTAACGCAGACAAGGAAACCAGCGGGTTTCACCTGTGTCCCTGGAGCTTGTCTACCCTAGACTAACGCAGATGAGGAAACCAGGGGGTTTCACCTGTGTCCCTGGAGCTTGTCTACCCTAGACTAACGCAGATGAGGAAACCAGGGGGTTTCACCTGTATCCCTGGAGCTTGTCTACCCTAGACTAACGCAGATAAGGAAACCAGGGGGTTTCACCTGTGTCCCTGGAGCTTGTCTACCCTAGACTAACGCAGACAAGGAAACCAGGGTTTTTCACCTGTGTCCCTGGAGCTTGTCTACCCTAGACTAACATAGACAAGGAAACCAGGGGGTTTCACGTGTGTCCCGGGAGCTTGTCTACCCTAGACTAACGCAGACAAGGAAACCAGGGGTTTTCACGTGTGACCCTGGAGCTTGTCTGCCCTAAACTAATGCAGACAAGGAAACCAGGGGGTTTCACGTGTGTCCGTGGAGCTTGTCTACCCTAGACTAACTCAGACAGGGAAACCAGGGGGTTTCTCCTGTGTCCCCGGAGCTTGTCTACCCTAGACTAACGCAGACAAGGAAACAAGGGGGTTTCACCTGTGTTCCTGGAGCTTGTCTACCCTAGACTAACGCAGACAAGGAAACCAGGGGGTTTCACGTGTGTCCCTGGAGCTTGTCTACCCAAGACTAACGCAGACAAGGAAACCAGGGGGTTTCACCTGTGTCCCTGGAGCTTGTCTACCCAAGACTAACGCAGACAAGGAAACCAGGGGAACTCACCTGTGTCCCTGGAGCTTGTCTACCCTAGACTAACGCAGACAAGGAAACCAGGGGGTTTCACGTGTGTCCCTGGAGCTTGTCTACCCTAGACTAATGCAGACAAGGAAACCAGGGGGTTTCACGTGTGTCCCTGGAGCTTGTCTACCCAAGACTAACGCAGACAAGGAAACCGGGGGACTCACGTGAGTCCCTGGAGATTGTCTACCCTAGACTAACGCAGACAAGGAAACCAGGGGGTTTCACCTGTGTCCCTGGAGCTTGTCTACCCGAGACTAACGTAGACAAGGAAACCAGGGGGTTTCACGTGTGTCCCGGGAGCTTGTCTACCCAAGACTAACGCAGACAAGGAAACCAGGGGGTTTCACGTGTGTCCCTGGAGCTTGTCTACCCAAGACTAACGCAGACAAGGAAACCAGGGGGTTTCACGTGTGTCCCTGGAGCTTGTCTACCCAAGACTAACGCAGACAAGGAAACCAGGGGAACTCACCTGTGTCCCTGGAGCTTGTCTACCCAAGACTAACGCAGACAAGGAAACCAGGGGAACTCACCTGTGTCCCTGGAGCTTGTCTAACCTAGACTAACATAGACAAGGAAACCAGGGGGTTTCACCTGTGCCCCTGGAGCTTGTCTACCCTAGACTAACGCAGACAAGGAAACCAGGGGGTTTCACCTGTGTCCCTGGAGCCTGTCTACCCTAGACTAACGTAGACAAGGAAACCAGGGGGTTTCACGTGTGTCCCGGGAGCTTGTCTACCCTAGACTAACGCAGACAAGGAAACCAGGGGTTTTCACGTGTGACCCTGGAGCTTGTCTGCCCTAAACTAATGCAGACAAGGTAACCAGGGGATTTCACGTGTGTCCCTGGATCTTGTCTACCCAAGAATAACTCAGACAAGGAAACCATGGGGTTTCACCTGTGTTCCTGGAGCTTGTCTGCCCTAGACTAATGCAGACAAGGTAACCAGGGGGATTCACGTGTGTCCCTGGAGCTTGTCTACACTAGACTAATGCAGACAAGGAAACCAGGCGGTTTCACGTGTGTCCCTGGATCTTGTCTACCCTAGACTAACGCAGACAAGGAAACCAGGGGGTTTCACCTGTGTCCCTGGTGCTTGTCTACCCTAGACTAATGCAGACAAGGAAACCAGGGGGTTTCACGTGTGTCCCTGGATCATGTCTACCCAAGACTAACGCAGACAAGGAAACCAGCGGGTTTCACCTGTGTCCCTGGAGCTTGTCTACACTAGACTAATGCAGACTAGGAAACCAGGGGGTTTCACGTGTGTCCCTGGATCTTGTCTACCCTAGACTAACGCAGACAAGGAAACCAGGGGGTTTCACCTGTGTCCCTGGTGCTTGTCTACCCTAGACTAACGCAGACAAGGAAACCAGGGGGTTTCACGTGTGTTCCTGGAGCTTGTCTGCCCTAGACTAATGCAGACAAGGAAACCAGGGGGTTTCACGTGTGTCCCTGGATCTGGTCTACCCTAGACTAACGCAGACAAGGAAACCAGGGGGTTTCACCTGCGTCCCTGGTGCTTGTCTACCCTAGACTAACGCAGACAAGGAAACCAGGGGGTTTCACGTGTGTCCCTGGATCATGTCTACCCAAGACTAATGCAGACAAGGAAACCAGCGGGTTTCACCTGTGTCCCTGGAGCTTGTTTACCCTAGACTAATGCAGATGAGGAAACCAGGGGGTTTCACCTGTGTCCCTGGAGCTTGTCTACCCTAGACTAACGCAGATGAGGAAACCAGGGGGTTTCACCTCTGTCCCTGGAGCTTGTCTACCCTAGACTAACGCAGATAACGAAACCAGGGGGTTTCACCTGTGTCCCTGGAGCTTGTCTACCCACGACTAACGCAGACAAGGAAACCAGGGGGTTTCACGTGTGTCCCTGGAGCTTGTCTACCCTAGACTAACGCAGATGAGGAAACAAGGGGGTTTCACCTGTGTCCCTGGAGCTTGTCTACCCTAGACTAACGCAGACAAGGAAACCAGGGGGTTTCACCTGTGTCCCTGGAGCTTGTCTACCCTAGACTAACGTAGACAAGGAAACCAGGGGGTTTCACCTGTGTCCCTGGAGCTTGTCTACCCTAGACTAACGCAGACAAGGAAACCAGGGGGTTTCACCTGTGTCCCTGGAGCTTGTCTACCCTAGACTAACGTAGACAAGGAAACCCGGGGGTTTCACCTGTGACCCTGGAGCTTGTCTACCCTAGACTAACATAGACAAGGAAACCAGGGGGTTTCAACTGGGTCCCTGGTGCTTGTCTACCCACGACTAACGCAGAGAAGGAAAACGGGTTTTCACGGGTGACCTTGGAGCTTGTCTACCCTAGACTAACGCAGACAAGGAAACCAGGGGGTTTCACGTGTGTCCCTGGAGCTTGTCTACCCTAGACTAATGCAGACAAGGAAACCAGGGGGTTTCACGTGTGTCCCTGGAGCTTGTCTACCCAAGACTAACGCAGACAAGGAAAGCGGGGGACTCACGTGAGTCCCTGGAGCTTGTCTGCCCTAGACTAACGCAGACAAGGAAACCAGGGGGTTTCACCTGTGCCCCTGGAGCTTGTCTACCCTAGACTAACGCAGACAAGGAAACCAGGGGGTTTCACCTGTGCCCCTGGAGCTTGTCTACCCTAGACTAACGCAGACAAGGAAACCAGGGGGTTTCACGTGTGACCCTGGAGCTTGTATACCCTAGACTAACTCAGACAGGGAAACCAGGGGGTTTCTGCTGTGTCCCCGGAGCTTGTCTACCCAAGACTAACGCAGACAAGGAAACCAGGGGGTTTCACCTGTGTCCCTGGAGCTTGACTACCCTCGACTAACGTAGACAAGGAAACCAGGGGGTTTCACATGTGTCCCGGGAGCTTGTCTACCCTAGACTAACGCAGACAAGGAAACCAGGGGTTTTCACGTGTGACCCTGGAGCTTGTCTGCCCTAAACTAATGCAGACAAGGAAACCAGGGGGTTTCACGTGTGTCCCTGGATCTTGTCTACCCAAGAATAACTCAGACAAGGAAACCAGGGGGTTTCACCTGTGTTCCTGGAGCTTGTCTGCCCTAGACTAATGCAGACAAGGTAACCAGGGGGATTCACGTGTGTCCCTGGAGCTTGTCTACACTAGACTAATGCAGATGAGGAAACCAGGGGGTTTCACCTGTATCCCTGGAGCTTGTCTACCCTAGACTAACGCAGATAAGGAAACCAGGGGGTTTCACCTGTGTCCCTGGAGCTTGTCTACCCTAGACTAACGCAGACAAGGAAACCAGGGGGTTTCACCTGTGTCCCTGGAGCTTGTCTACCCTAGACTAACATAGACAAGGAAACCAGGGGGTTTCACGTGTGTCCCGGGAGCTTGTCTACCCTAGACTAACGCAGACAAGGAAACCAGGGGTTTTCACGTGTGACCCTGGAGCTTGTCTGCCCTAAACTAATGCAGACAAGGAAACCAGGGGGTTTCACGTGTGTCCGTGGAGCTTGTCTACCCTAGACTAACTCAGACAGGGAAACCAGGGGGTTTCTCCTGTGTCCCCGGAGCTTGTCTACCCTAGACTAACGCAGACAAGGAAACAAGGGGGTTTCACCTGTGTTCCTGGAGCTTGTCTACCCTAGACTAACGCAGACAAGGAAACCAGGGGGTTTCACGTGTGTCCCTGGAGCTTGTCTACCCAAGACTAACGCAGACAAGGAAACCAGGGGGTTTCACCTGTGTCCCTGGAGCTTGTCTACCCAAGACTAACGCAGACAAGGAAACCAGGGGAACTCACCTGTGTCCCTGGAGCTTGTCTACCCTAGACTAACGCAGACAAGGAAACCAGGGGGTTTCACGTGTGTCCCTGGAGCTTGTCTACCCTAGACTAATGCAGACAAGGAAACCAGGGGGTTTCACGTGTGTCCCTGGAGCTTGTCTACCCAAGACTAACGCAGACAAGGAAACCGGGGGACTCACGTGAGTCCCTGGAGATTGTCTACCCTAGACTAACGCAGACAAGGAAACCAGGGGGTTTCACCTGTGTCCCTGGAGCTTGTCTACCCGAGACTAACGTAGACAAGGAAACCAGGGGGTTTCACGTGTGTCCCGGGAGCTTGTCTACCCAAGACTAACGCAGACAAGGAAACCAGGGGGTTTCACGTGTGTCCCTGGAGCTTGTCTACCCAAGACTAACGCAGACAAGGAAACCAGGGGGTTTCACGTGTGTCCCTGGAGCTTGTCTACCCAAGACTAACGCAGACAAGGAAACCAGGGGAACTCACCTGTGTCCCTGGAGCTTGTCTACCCAAGACTAACGCAGACAAGGAAACCAGGGGAACTCACCTGTGTCCCTGGAGCTTGTCTAACCTAGACTAACATAGACAAGGAAACCAGGGGGTTTCACCTGTGCCCCTGGAGCTTGTCTACCCTAGACTAACGCAGACAAGGAAACCAGGGGGTTTCACCTGTGTCCCTGGAGCCTGTCTACCCTAGACTAACGTAGACAAGGAAACCAGGGGGTTTCACGTGTGTCCCGGGAGCTTGTCTACCCTAGACTAACGCAGACAAGGAAACCAGGGGTTTTCACGTGTGACCCTGGAGCTTGTCTGCCCTAAACTAATGCAGACAAGGTAACCAGGGGATTTCACGTGTGTCCCTGGATCTTGTCTACCCAAGAATAACTCAGACAAGGAAACCAGGGGGTTTCACCTGTGTTCCTGGAGCTTGTCTGCCCTAGACTAATGCAGACAAGGTAACCAGGGGGATTCACGTGTGTCCCTGGAGCTTGTCTACACTAGACTAATGCAGACAAGGAAACCAGGCGGTTTCACGTGTGTCCCTGGATCTTGTCTACCCTAGACTAACGCAGACAAGGAAACCAGGGGGTTTCACCTGTGTCCCTGGTGCTTATCTACCCTAGACTAATGCAGACAAGGAAACCAGGGGGTTTCACGTGTGTCCCTGGATCATGTCTACCCAAGACTAACGCAGACAAGGAAACCAGCGGGTTTCACCTGTGTCCCTGGAGCTTGTCTACACTAGACTAATGCAGACTAGGAAACCAGGGGGTTTCACGTGTGTCCCTGGATCTTGTCTACCCTAGACTAACGCAGACAAGGAAACCAGGGGGTTTCACCTGTGTCCCTGGTGCTTGTCTACCCTAGACTAACGCAGACAAGGAAACCAGGGGGTTTCACGTGTGTTCCTGGAGCTTGTCTGCCCTAGACTAATGCAGACAAGGTAACCAGGGGGATTCACGTGTGTCCCTGGAGCTTGTCTACCCTAGACTAATGCAGACAAGGAAACCAGGGGGTTTCACGTGTGTCCCTGGATCATGTCTACCCAAGACGAATGCAGACAAGGAAACCAGCGGGTTTCACCTGTGTCCCTCGAGCTTGTTTACCCTAGACTAATGCAGATGAGGAAACCAGGGGGTTTCACCTGTGTCCCTGGAGCTTGTCTACCCTAGACTAACGCAGATGAGAAACCAGGGGGTTTCACCTCTGTCCCTGGAGCTTGTCTACCCTAGACTAACGCAGATAACGAAACCAGGGGGTTTCACCTGTGTCCCTGGAGCTTGTCTACCCACGACTAACGCAGACAAGGAAACCAGGGGGTTTCACGTATGTCCCTGGAGCTTGTCTACCCTAGACTAACGCAGATGAGGAAACAAGGGGGTTTCACCTGTGTCCCTGGAGCTTGTCTACCCTAGACTAACGCAGACAAGGAAACCAGGGGGTTTCACCTGTGTCCCTGGAGCTTGTCTACCCTAGACTAACGTAGACAAGGAAACCAGGGGGTTTCACCTGTGTCCCTGGAGCTTGTCTACCCTAGACTAACGCAGACAAGGAAACCAGGGGGTTTCACCTGTGTCCCTGGAGCTTGTCTACCCTAGACTAACGTAGACAAGGAAACCCGGGGGTTTCACCTGTGACCCTGGAGCTTGTCTACCCTAGACTAACATAGACAAGGAAACCAGGGGGTTTCAACTGGGTCCCTGGTGCTTGTCTACCCACGACTAACGCAGAGAAGGAAAACAGGGGTTTTCACGGGTGACCTTGGAGCTTGTCTACCCTAGACTAACGCAGACAAGGAAACCAGGGGGTTTCACGTGTGTCCCTGGAGCTTGTCTACCCTAGACTAATGCAGACAAGGAAACCAGGGGGTTTCACGTGTGTCCCTGGAGCTTGTCTACCCAAGACTAACGCAGACAAGGAAAGCGGGGGACTCACGTGAGTCCCTGGAGCTTGTCTACCCTAGACTAACGCAGACAAGGAAACCAGGGGGTTTCACCTGTGCCCCTGGAGCTTGTCTACCCTAGACTAACGCAGACAAGGAAACCAGGGGGTTTCACCTGTGCCCCTGGAGCTTGTCTACCCTAGACTAACGCAGACAAGGAAACCAGGGGGTTTCACGTGTGACCCTGGAGCTTGTATACCCTAGACTAACTCAGACAGGGAAACCAGGGGGTTTCTGCTGTGTCCCCGGAGCTTGTCTACCCAAGACTAACGCAGACAAGGAAACCAGGGGGTTTCACCTGTGTTCCTGGAGCTTGTCCACCCTAGACTAACGCAGACAAGGAAACCAGGGGGTTTCACGTTTGTCCCTGGAGCTTGTCTACCCGAGACTAACATAGACAAGGAAACCAGGGGAACTCACCTGTGTCCCTGGAGCTTGTCTACCCAAGACTAACGCAGACAAGGAAACCAGGGGGTTTCACCTGTGTCGCTGGAGCTTGTCTACCCAAGACTAACGCAGACAAGGAAACCAGAGGAACTCACCTGTGTCCCTGGAGCTTGTCTACCCTAGACTAAGAGAGACAAGGAAACCAGGGGGTTTCACCTGTGTCCCTGGAGCTTGTCTACCCAAGACTAACGCAGACAAGGAAACCAGGGGGTTTCACGTGTGTCCCTGGAGCTTGTCTACCCAAGACTAACGCAGACAAGGAAACCAGGGGGTTTCACGTGTGTCCCTGGAGCTTGTCTACCCAAGACTAACGCAGACAAGGAAACCAGGGGCTTTCACCTGTGTCCCTGGAGCTTGTCTACCAAAGACTAACGCAGACAAGGAAACCAGGGGAACTCACCTGTGTCCCTGGAGCTTGTCTACCCTAGACGAACATAGACAAGGAAACCAGGGGGTTTCACCTGTGCCCCTGGAGCTTGTCTACCCTAGACTAACGCAGACAAGGAAACCAGGGGGTTTCACCTGTGTCCCTGGAGCTTGACTACCCTAGACTAACGTAGACAAGGAAACCAGGGGGTTTCACGTGTGTCCCGGGAGCTTGTCTACCCTAGACTAACGCAGACAAGGAAACCAGGGGTTTTCACGTGTGACCCTGGAGCTTGTCTGCTATAAACTAATGCAGACAAGGAAACCAGGGGGTTTCACGTGTGTCCCTGGATCTTGTCTACCCAAGAATAACTCAGACAAGGAAACCAGGGGGTTTCACCTGTGTTCCTGGAGCTTGTCTGCCCTAGACTAATGCAGACAAGGTAACCAGGGGGATTCACGTGTGTCCCTGGAGCTTGTCTACACTAGACTAACGCAGACAAGGAAACCAGGGGGTTTCACGTGTGTCCCGGGAGCTTGTCTACCCTAGACTAACGCAGACAAGGAAACCAGGGGTTTTCACGTGTGACCCTGGAGCTTGTCTGCCCTAAACTAATGCAGACAAGGAAACCAGGGGGTTTCACGTGTGTCCCTGGATCTTGTCTACCCAAGAATAACTCAGACAAGGAAACCAGGGGGATTCACCTGTGTTCCTGGAGCTTGTCTGCCCTAGACTAATGCAGACAAGGTAACCAGGGGGATTCACGTGTGTCCCTGGAGCTTGTCTACACTAGACTAATGCAGACAAGGAAACCAGGGGGTTTCACGTGTGTCCCTGGATCTTGTCTACCCTAGACTAACGCAGACAAGTAAACCAGGGGGTTTCACCTGTGTCCCTGGTGCTTGTCTACCCTAGACTAACGCAGACAAGGAAACCAGGGGGTTTCACGTGTGTCCCTGGATCATGTCTACCCAAGACTAACGCAGACAAGGAAACCAGCGGGTTTCACCTGTGTCCCTGGAGCTTGTCTACCCTAGACTAACGCAGATGAGGAAACCAGGGGTTTTCACCTGTGTCCCTGGAGCTTGTCTACCCTAGACTAACGCAGATGAGGAAACCAGGGGGTTTCACCTGTATCCCTGGAGCTTGTCTACCCTAGACTAACGCAGATAAGGAAACCAGGGGGTTTCACGTGTGTCCCTGGATCTTGTCTACCCTAGACTAACGCAAACAAGGAAACCAGGGGGTTTCACCTGTGTCCCTGGTGCTTGTCTACCCTAGACTAACGCAGACAAGGAAACCAGGGGGTTTCACGTGTGTCCCTGGATCATGTCTACCCAAGACTAACGCAGACAAGGAAACCAGGGGGTTTCACCTGTGTCCCTGGAGCTTGTCTACCCGAGACTAACGTAGACAAGGAAACCAGGGGGTTTCACGTGTGTCCCGGGAGCTTGTCTACCCTAGACTAACGCAGACAAGGAAACCAGGGGTTTTCACGTGTGACCCTGGAGCTTGTCTGCCCTAAACTAATGCAGACAAGGAAACCAGGGGGTTTCACGTGTGTCCGTGGGGCTTGTCTACCCTAGACTAACTCAGACAGGGAAACCAGGGGGTTTCTCCTGTGTCCCCCGAGCTTGTCTACCCTAGACTAACGCAGACAAGGAAACCAGGGGGTTTCACCTGTGTTCCTGGAGCTTGTCTACCCTAGACAAACGCAGACAAGGAAACCAGGGGGTTTCACCTGTGTCCCTGGAGCTTGTCTACCCGAGACTAACATAGACAAGGAAACCAGGGGAACTCACCTGTGTCCCTGGAGCTTGTCTACCCAAGACTAACGCAGACAAGGAAACCAGGGGGTTTCACCTGTGTCGCTGGACCTTGTCTACCCAAGACTAAGGCAGACAAGGAAACCAGGGGAACTCACCTGTGTCCCTGGAGCTTGTCTACCCTAGACTAAGAGAGACAAGGAAACCAGGGGGTTTCACCTGTGTCCCTGGAGCTTGTCTACCCAAGACTAACGCAGACAAGGAAACCAGGGGGTTTCACGTGTGTCCCTGGAGCTTGTCTACCCAAGACTAACGCAGACAAGGAAACCAGGGGGTTTCACGTGTGTCCCTGGAGCTTGTCTACCCAAGACTAACGCAGACAAGGAAACCAGGGGCTTTCACCTGTGTCCCTGGAGCTTGTCTACCCAAGACTAACGCAGACAAGGAAACCAGTGGAACTCACCTGTGTCCCTGGAGCTTGTCTACCCTAGACGAACATAGGCAAGGAAACCAGGGGGTTTCACCTGTGCCCCTGGAGCTTGTCTACCCTAGACTAACGCATACAAGGAAACCAGGGGGTTTCACCTGTGTCCCTGGAGCTTGACTACCCTCGACTAACGTAGACAAGGAAACCAGGGGGTTTCACGTGTGTCCCGGGAGCTTGTCTACCCTAGACTAACGCAGACAAGGAAACCAGGGGTTTTCACGTGTGACCCTGGAGCTTGTCTGCCCTAAACTAATGCAGACAAGGAAACCAGGGGGTTTCACGTGTGTCCCTGGATCTTGTCTACCCAAGAATAACTCAGACAAGGAAACCAGGGGGATTCACCTGTGTTCCTGGAGCTTGTCTGCCCTAGACTAATGCAGACAAGGTAACCAGGGGGATTCACGTGTGTCCCTGGAGCTTGTCTACACTAGACTAATGCAGACAAGGAAACCAGGGGGTTTCACGTGTGTCCCTGGATCTTGTCTACCCTAGACTAACGCAGACAAGTAAACCAGGGGGTTTCACCTGTGTCCCTGGTGCTTGTCTACCCTAGACTAACGCAGACAAGGAAACCAGGGGGTTTCACGTGTGTCCCTGGATCATGTCTACCCAAGACTAACGCAGACAAGGAAACCAGCGGGTTTCACTTGTGTCCCTGGAGCTTGTCTACCCTAGACTAACGCAGATGAGGAAACCAGGGGGTTTCACCTGTGTCCCTGGAGCTTGTCTACCCTAGACTAACGCAGATGAGGAAACCAGGGGGTTTCACCTGTATCCCTGGAGCTTGTCTACCCTAGACTAACGCAGATAAGGAAACCAGGGGGTTTCACCTGTGTCCCTGGAGCTTGTCTACCCTAGACTAACGCAGACAAGGAAACCAGGTGGTTTCACCTGTGTCCCTGGAGCTTGTCTACCCTAGACTAACATAGACAAGGAAACCAGGGGGTTTCACGTGTGTCCCGGGAGCTTGTCTACCCTAGACTAACGCAGACAAGGAAGCCAGGGGTTTTCACGTGTGACCCTGGAGCTTGTCTGCCCTAAACTAATGCAGACAAGGAAACCAGGGGGTTTCACGTGTGTCCGTGGAGCTTGTCTACCCTGGACTAACTCAGACAGGGAAACCAGGGGGTTTCACCTGTGTTCCTGGAGCTTGTCTACCCTAGACTAACGCAGACAAGGAAACCAGGGGGTTTCACGTGTGTCCCTGGAGCTTGTCTACCCAAGACTAACGCAGACAAGGAAACCAGGGGGTTTCACCTGTGTCCCTGGAGCTTGTCTACCCAAGACTAACGCAGACAAGGAAACCAGGGGGTTTCACGTGTGTCCCTGGAGCTTGTCTACTCTAGACTAACATAGACAAGGAAACCAGGGGAACTCACCTGTGTCCCTGGAGCTTGTCTACCCAAGACTAACATAGACAAGGAAACCAGGGGGTTTCACGTGTGTCCCTGGAGCTTGTCTACCCAAGACTAACGCAGACAAGGAAACCAGGGGGTTTCACGTGTGTCCCTGGAGCTTGTCTACCCTAGACTAACATAGACAAGGAAACCAGGGGAACTCACCTGTGTCCCTGGAGCTTGTCTACCCAAGACTAACGCAGACAAGGAAACCAGGGGAACTCACCTGTGTCCCTGGAGCTTGACTACCCTCGACTAACGTAGACAAGGAAACCAGGGGGTTTCACGTGTGTCCCGGGAGCTTGTCTACCCTAGACTAACGCAGACAAGGAAACCAGGGGTTTTCACGTGTGACCCTGGAGCTTGTCTGCCCTAAACTAATGCAGACAAGGAAACCAGGGGGTTTCACGTGTGTCCCTGGATCTTGTCTACCCAAGAAAAACTCAGACAACGAAACCAGGGGGTTTCACCTGTGTTCCTGGAGCTTGTCTGCCCTAGACTAATGCAGACAAGGTAACCAGGGGGATTCACGTGTGTCCCTGGAGCTTGTCTACACTAGACTAATGCAGACAAGGAAACCAGGGGGTTTCACGTGTGTCCCTGGATCTTGTCTACCCTAGACTAACGCAGACAAGGAAACCAGCGGGTTTCACCTGTGTCCCTGGAGCTTGTCTACCCTAGACTAACGCAGATGAGGAAACCAGGGGGTTTCACCTGTGTCCCTGGAGCTTGTCTACCCTAGACTAACGCAGATGAGGAAACCAGGGGGTTTCACCTGTATCCCTGGAGCTTGTCTACCCTAGACTAACGCAGATAAGGAAACCAGGGGGTTTCACCTGTGTCCCTGGAGCTTGTCTACCCTAGACTAACGCAGACAAGGAAACCAGGGGGTTTCACCTGTGTCCCTGGAGCTTGTCTACCCTAGACTAACATAGACAAGGAAACCAGGGGGTTTCACGTGTGTCCCGGGAGCTTGTCTACCCTAGACTAACGCAGACAAGGAAACCAGGGGTTTTCACGTGTGACCCTGGAGCTTGTCTGCCCTAAACTAATGCAGACAAGGAAACCAGGGGGTTTCACGTGTGTCCCTGGAGCTTGTCTACCCTAGACTAACTCAGACAGGGAAACCAGGGGGTTTCTCCTGTGTCCCCGGAGCTTGTCTACCCTAGACTAACGCAGACAAGGAAACCAGGGGGTTTCACCTGTGTTCCTGGAGCTTGTCTACCCTAGACTAACGCAGACAAGGAAACCAGGGGGTTTCACCTGTGTCCCTGGAGCTTGACTACCCTCGACTAACGTAGACAAGGAAACCAGGGGGTTTCACGTGTGACCCGGGAGCTTGTCTACCCTAGACTAACGCAGACAAGGAAACCAGGGGTTTTCATGTGTGACCCTGGAGCTTGTCTGCCCTAAACTAATGCAGACAAGGAAACCAGGGGGTTTCACCTGTGTCCCTGGATCTTGTCTACCCAAGAATAACTCAGACAAGGAAACCAGCGGGATTCACCTGTGTTCCTGGAGCTTGTCTGCCCTAGACTAATGCAGACAAGGTAACCAGGGGGATTCACGTGTGTCCCTGGAGCTTGTCTACACTAGACTAATGCAGACAAGGAAACCAGGGGGTTTCACGTGTGTCCCTGGATCTTGTCTACCCTAGACTAACGCAGACAAGTAAACCAGGGGGTTTCACCTGTGTCCCTGGTGCTTGTCTACCCTAGACTAACGCAGACAAGGAAACCAGGGGGTTTCACGTGTGTCCCTGGATCATGTCTACCCAAGACTAACGCAGACAAGGAAACCAGCGTGTTTCACCTGTGTCCCTGGAGCTTGTCTACCCTAGACTAACGCAGATGAGGAAACCAGGGGGTTTCACCTGTGTCCCTGGAGCTTGTCTACCCTAGACTAACGCAGATGAGGAAACCAGGGGGTTTCACCTGTATCCCTGGAGCTTGTCTACCCTAGACTAACGCAGATAAGGAAACCAGGGGGTTTCACCTGTGTCCCTGGAGCTTGTCTACCCTAGACTAACGCAGACAAGGAAACCAGGTGGTTTCACCTGTGTCCCTGGAGCTTGTCTACCCTAGACTAACATAGACAAGGAAACCAGGGGGTTTCACGTGTGTCCCGGGAGCTTGTCTACCCTAGACTAACGCAGACAAGGAAGCCAGGGGTTTTCACGTGTGACCCTGGAGCTTGTCTGCCCTAAACTAATGCAGACAAGGAAACCAGGGGGTTTCACGTGTGTCCGTGGAGCTTGTCTACCCTGGACTAACTCAGACAGGGAAACCAGGGGGTTTCACCTGTGTTCCTGGAGCTTGTCTACCCTAGACTAACGCAGACAAGGAAACCAGGGGGTTTCACGTGTGTCCCTGGAGCTTGTCTACCCAAGACTAACGCAGACAAGGAAACCAGGGGGTTTCACCTGTGTCCCTGGAGCTTGTCTACCCAAGACTAACGCAGACAAGGAAACCAGGGGGTTTCACGTGTGTCCCTGGAGCTTGTCTACTCTAGACTAACATAGACAAGGAAACCAGGGGAACTCACCTGTGTCCCTGGAGCTTGTCTACCCAAGACTAACATAGACAAGGAAACCAGGGGGTTTCACGTGTGTCCCTGGAGCTTGTCTACCCAAGACTAACGCAGACAAGGAAACCAGCGTGTTTCACGTGTGTCCCTGGAGCTTGTCTACCCAAGACTAACGCAGACAAGGAAACCAGGGGGTTTCACGTGTGTCCCTGGAGCTTGTCTACCCTAGACTAACATAGACAAGGAAACCAGGGGAACTCACCTGTGTCCCTGGAGCTTGTCTACCCAAGACTAACGCAGACAAGGAAACCAGGGGAACTCACCTGTGTCCCTGGAGCTTGACTACCCTCGACTAACGTAGACAAGGAAACCAGGGGGTTTCACGTGTGTCCCGGGAGCTTGTCTACCCTAGACTAACGCAGACAAGGAAACCAGGGGTTTTCACGTGTGACCCTGGAGCTTGTCTGCCCTAAACTAATGCAGACAAGGAAACCAGGGGGTTTCACGTGTGTCCCTGGATCTTGTCTACCCAAGAAAAACTCAGACAAGGAAACCAGGGGGTTTCACATGTGTTCCTGGAGCTTGTCTGCCCTAGACTAATGCAGACAAGGTAACCAGGGGGATTCACGTGTGTCCCTGGAGCTTGTCTACACTAGACTAATGCAGACAAGGAAACCAGGGGGTTTCACGTGTGTCCCTGGATCTTGTCTACCCTAGACTAACGCAGACAAGTAAACCAGGGGGTTTCACCTGTGTCCCTGGTGCTTGTCTACCCTAGACTAACGCAGACAAGGAAACCAGGGGGTTTCACGTGTGTCCCTGGATCATGTCTACCCAAGACTAACGCAGACAAGGAAACCAGCGGGTTTCACCTGTGTCCCTGGAGCTTGTCTACCCTAGACTAACGCAGATGAGGAAACCAGGGGGTTTCACCTGTGTCCCTGGAGCTTGTCTACCCTAGACTAACGCAGATGAGGAAACCAGGGGGTTTCACCTGTATCCCTGGAGCTTGTCTACCCTAGACTAACGCAGATAAGGAAACCAGGGGGTTTCACCTGTGTCCCTGGAGCTTGTCTACCCTAGACTAACGCAGACAAGGAAACCAGGGGGTTTCACCTGTGTCCCTGGAGCTTGTCTACCCTAGACTAACATAGACAAGGAAACCAGGGGGTTTCACGTGTGTCCCGGGAGCTTGTCTACCCTAGACTAACGTAGACAAGGAAACTAGGGGTTTTCACGTGTGACCCTGGAGCTTGTCTGCCCTAAACTAATGCAGACAAGGAAACCAGGGGGTTTCACGTGTGTCCCTGGAGCTTGTCTACCCTAGACTAACTCAGACAGGGAAACCAGGGGGTTTCTCCTGTGTCCCCGGAGCTTGTCTACCCTAGACTAACGCAGACAAGGAAACCAGGGGGTTTCACCTGTGTTCCTGGAGCTTGTCTACCCTAGACTAACGCAGACAAGGAAACCAGGGGGTTTCACGTGTGTCCCTGGAGCTTGTCTACCCAAGACTAACGCAGACAAGGAAACCAGGGGGTTTCACCTGTGTCCCTGGAGCTTGTCTACCCAAGACTAACGCAGACAAGGAAACCAGGGGAACTCACCTGTGTCCCTGGAGCTTGTCTACCCTAGACTAACGCAGACAAGGAAACCAGGGGGTTTCACCTGTGTTCCTGGAGCTTGTCTACCCTAGACTAACGCAGACAAGGAAACCAGGGGGTTTCACGTGTGTCCATGCAGCTTGTCTACCCAAGACTAACGCAGACAAGGAAACCAGGGGGTTTCACGTGTGTCCCTGGAGCTTGTCTACCCTAGACTAACATAGACAAGGAAACCAGGGGAACTCACCTGTGTCCCTGGAGCTTGTCTACCCAAGACTAACATAGACAAGGAAACCAGGGGGTTTCACGTGTGTCCCTGGAGCTTGTCTACCCAAGACTAACGCAGACAAGGAAACCAGCGGGTTTCACGTGTGTCCCTGGAGCTTGTCTACCCAAGACTAACGCAGACAAGGAAACCAGGGGGTTTCACGTGTGTCCCTGGAGCTTGTCTACCCTAGACTAACATAGACAAGGAAACCAGGGGAACTCACCTGTGTCCCTGGAGCTTGTCTACCCAAGACTAACGCAGACAAGGAAACCAGGGGAACTCACCTGTGTCCCTGGAGCTTGTCTACCCTAGACTAACGCAGACAAGGAAACCAGGGGGTTTCACGTGTGTCCCTGGAGCTTGTCTACCCTAGACTAACGTAGACAAGGAAACCAGGGGGTTTCACCTGTGACCCTGGAGCTTGTCTACCCTAGACTAACATAGACAAGGAAACCAGTGGGTTTCACCTGTGTCCCTGGAGCTTGTCTACCCACGACTAACGCAGAGAAGGAAAACAGGGGTTTTCACGTGTGACCTTGGAGCTTGTCTACCCTAGACTAACGCAGACAAGGAAACCAGGGGGTTTCACATGTGTCCCTGGAGCTTGTCTACCCTAGACTAATGCAGACAAGGAAACCAGGGGGTTTCACGTGTGTACCTGGAACTTGTCTACCCAAGACTAACGCAGACAAGGAAACCGGGTGACTCACGTGAGTCCCTGGAGATTGTCTACCCTAGACTAACGCAGACAAGGAAACCAGGGGGTTTCACCTGTGTCCCTGGAGCTTGTCTACCCTAGACTAACGCAGACAAGGAAACCAGGGGGTTTCACCTGTGTCCCTGGAGCTTGTCTACCCGAGACTAACGTAGACAAGGAAACCAGGGGGTTTCACGTGTGTCCCGGGAGCTTGTCTACCCTAGACTAACGCAGACAAGGAAACCAGGGGTTTTCACGTGTGACCCTGGAGCTTGTCTGCCCTAAACTAATGCAGACAAGGAAACCAGGGGGTTTCACGTGTGTCCGTGGAGCTTGTCTTCCCTAGACTAACTCAGACAGGGAAACCAGGGGGTTTCTCCTGTGTCCCCCGAGCTTGTCTACCCTAGACTAACGCAGACAAGGAAACCAGGGGGTTTCACCTGTGTTCCTGCAGCTTGTCTACCCTAGACTAACGCAGACAAGGAAACCAGGGGGTTTCACGTGTGTCCCTGGAGCTTGTCTACCCAAGACTAACGCAGACAAGGAAACCAGGGGGTTTCACCTGTGTCCCTGGAGCTTGTCTACCCGAGACTAACATAGACAAGGAAACCAGGGGAACTCACCTGTGTCCCTGGAGCTTGTCTACCCAAGACTAACGCAGACAAGGAAACCAGGGGGTTTCACCTGTGTCGCTGGAGCTTGTCTACCCAAGACTAACGCAGACAAGGAAACCAGGGGAACTCACCTGTGTCCCTGGAGCTTGTCTACCCTAGACTAAGAGAGACAAGGAAACCAGGGGGTTTCACCTGTGTCCCTGGAGCTTGTCCAACCAAGACTAACGCAGACAAGGAAACCAGGGGGTTTCACGTGTGTCCCTGGAGCTTGTCTACCCAAGACTAACGCAGACAAGGAAACCAGGGGGTTTCACGTGTGTCCCTGGAGCTTGTCTACCCAAGACTAACGCAGACAAGGAAACCAGGGGCATTCACCTGTGTCCCTGGAGCTTGTCTACCCAAGACTAACGCAGACAAGGAAACCAGGGGAACTCACCTGTGTCCCTGGAGCTTGTCTACCCTAGACGAACATAGACAAGGAAACCAGGGGGTTTCACCTGTGCCCCTGGAGCTTGTCTACCCTAGACTAACGCAGACAAGGAAACCAGTGGGTTTCACCTGTGTCCCTGGAGCTTGACTACCCTAGACTAACGTAGACAAGGAAATCAGGGGGTTTCACGTGTGTCCCGGGAGCTTGTCTACCCTAGAGTAACGCAGACAAGGGAACCAGGGGTTTTCACGTGTGACCCTGGAGCTTGTCTGCCCTAAACTAATGCAGACAAGGAAACCAGGGGGTTTCACGTGTGTCCCTGGATCTTGTCTACCCAAGAATAACTCAGACAAGGAAACCAGGGGGTTTCACGTGTGTTCCTGGAGCTTGTCTGCCCTAGACTAATGCAGACAAGGTAACCAAGGGGATTCACGTGTGTCCCTGGAGCTTGTCTACACTAGACTAATGCAGACAAGGAAACCAGGGGGTTTCACGTGTGTCCCTGGATCTTGTCTACCCTAGACTAACGCAAACAAGGAAACCAGGGGGTTTCACCTGTGTCCCTGGTGCTTGTCTACCCTAGACTAACGCAGACATGGAAACCAGGGGGTTTCACGTGTGTCCCTGGATCATGTCTACCCAAGACTAACGCAGACAAGGAAACCAGCGGGTTTCACCTGTGTCCCTGGAGCTTGTCTACCCTAGACTAACGCAGATGAGGAAACCAGGGGGTTTCACCTGTGTCCCTGGAGCTTGTCTACCCTAGACTAACGCAGATGAGGAAACCAGGGGGTTTCACCTGTATCCCTGGAGCTTGTCTACCCTAGACTAATGCAGACAAGGAAACCAGGGGGTTTCACGTGTGTCCCTGGAACTTGTCTACCCAAGACTAACGCAGACAAGGAAACCGGGGGACTCACGTGAGTCCGTGGAGATTGTCTACCCAAGACTAACGCAGACAAGGAAACCAGCGGAACTCACCTGTGTCCCTGGAGCTTGTCTACCCTAGACTAAGAGAGACAAGGAAACCAGGGGGTTTCACCTGTGTCCCTGGAGCTTGTCTACCCAAGACTAACGCAGACAAGGAAACCAGGGGGTTTCACGTGTGTCCCTGGAGCTTGTCTACCCAAGACTAACGCAGACAAGGAAACCAGGGGGTTTCACGTGTGTCCCTGGAGCTTGTCTACCCAAGACTAACGCAGACAAGGAAACCAGGGGCTTTCACCTGTGTCCCTGGAGCTTGTCTACCCAAGACTAACGCAGACAAGGAAACCAGGGGAACTCACCTGTGTCCCTGGAGCTTGTCTACCCTAGACGAACATAGACAAGGAAACCAGGGGGTTTCACCTGTGCCCCTGGAGCTTGTCTACCCTAGACTAATGCAGACAAGGAAACCAGGGGGTTTCACCTGTGTCCCTGGAGCTTGACTACCCTAGACTAACGTAGACAAGGAAACCAGGGGGTTTCACGTGTGTCCCGGGAGCTTGTCTACCCTAGAGTAACGCAGACAAGGAAACCAGGGGTTTTCACGTGTGACCCTGGAGCTTGTCTGCCCTAAACTAATGCAGACAAGGAAACCAGGGGGTTTCACGTGTGTCCCTGGATCTTGTCTACCCAAGAATAACTCAGACAAGGAAACCAGGGGGTTTCACCTGTGTTCCTGGAGCTTGTCTGCCCTAGACTAATGCAGACAAAGTAACCAGGGGGATTCACGTGTGTCCCTGGAGCTTGTCTACACTTGACTAATGCAGACAAGGAAACCAGGGGGTTTCACGTGTGTCCCTGGAGCTTGTCTACCCTAGACTAACGCAGACAAGGAAACCAGGGGCTTTCACCTGTGTCCCTGGAGCTTGTCTACCCAAGACTAACGCAGACAAGGAAACCAGGGGAACTCACCTGTGTCCCTGGAGCTTGTCTACCCTAGACGAACATAGACAAGGAAACCAGGGGGTTTCACCTGTGCCCCTGGAGCTTGTCTACCCTAGACTAATGCAGACAAGGAAACCAGGGGGTTTCACCTGTGTCCCTGGAGCTTGACTACCCTAGACTAACGTAGACAAGGAAACCAGGGGGTTTCACGTGTGTCCCGGGAGCTTGTCTACCCTAGAGTAACGCAGACAAGGAAACCAGGCGTTTTCACGTGTGACCCTGGAGCTTGTCTGCCCTAAACTAATGCAGACAAGGAAACCAGGGGGTTTCACGTGTGTCCCTGGATCTTGTCTACCCAAGAATAACTCAGACAAGGAAACCAGGGGGTTTCACCTGTGTTCCTGGAGCTTGTCTGCCCTAGACTAATGCAGACAAAGTAACCAGGGGGATTCACGTGTGTCCCTGGAGCTTGTCTACACTAGACTAATGCAGACAAGGAAACCAGGGGGTTTCACGTGTGTCCCTGGAGCTTGTCTACCCTAGACTAACGCAGACAAGGAAACCAGGGGGTTTCACGTGTGTCCCTGGATCTTGTCTACCCTAGACTAACGTAGACAAGGAAACCAGGGGAACTCACCTGTGTCCCTGGAGCTTGTCTACCCAAGACTAACGCAGACAAGGAAACCAGCGGGTTTCACCTGTGTCCCTGGAGCTTGTCTACCCTAGACTAACGCAGATGAGGAAACCAGGCTGTTTCACCTGTGTCCCTGGAGCTTGTCTACCCCAGACTAACGCAGACAAGGAAACCAGGGGGTTTCACCTGTGTCCCTGGAGCTTGTCTACCCTAGACTAACGTAGACAAGGAAACCAGGGGGTTTCACCTGTGTCCCTGGAGCTTGTCTACCCTAGACTAACGCAGACAAGGAAACCAGGGGGTTTCACCTGTGTCCCTGGAGCTTGTCTACCCTAGACTAACGTAGACAAGGAAACCAGGGGGTTTCACCTGTGACCCTGGAGCTTGTCTACCCTAGACTAACATAGACAAGGAAACCAGTGGGTTTCACCTGTGTCCCTGGAGCTTGTCTACCCACGACTAACGCAGAGAAGGAAAACAGGGGTTTTCACGTGTGACCTTGGAGCTTGTCTACCCTAGACTAACGCAGACAAGGAAACCAGGGGGTTTCACGTGTGTCCCTGGAGCTTGTCTACCCTAGACTAATGCAGACAAGGAAACCAGGGGGTTTCACGTGTGTCCCTGGAACTTGTCTACCCAAGACTAACGCAGACAAGGAAACCGGGGGACTCACGTGAGTCCCTGGAGATTGTCTACCCTAGACTAACGCAGAGAAGGAAACCAGGGGGTTTCACCTGTGTCCCTGGAGCTTGTCTACCCTAGACTAACGCAGACAAGGAAACCAGGGGGTTTCACCTGTGTCCCTGGAGCTTGTCTACCCGAGACTAACGTAGACAAGGAAACCAGGGGGTTTCACGTGTGTCCCGGGAGCTTGTCTACCCTAGACTAACGCAGACAAGGAAACCAGGGGTTTTCACGTGTGACCCTGGAGCTTGTCTGCCCTAAACTAATGCAGACAAGGAAACCAGGGGGTTTCACGTGTGTCCGTGGAGCTTGTCTTCCCTAGACTAACTCAGACAGGGAAACCAGGGGGTTTCTCCTGTGTCACCGAGCTTGTCTACCCTAGACTAACGCAGACAAGGAAACCAGGGGGTTTCACCTGTGTTCCTGGAGCTTGTCTACCCTAGACTAACGCAGACAAGGAAACCAGGGGGTTTCACCTGTGTCGCTGGAGCTTGTCTACCCAAGACTAACGCAGACAAGGAAACCAGGGGGTTTCACCTGTGTCGCTGGAGCTTGTCTACCCAAGACTAACGCAGACAAGGAAACCAGGGGAACTCACCTGTGTCCCTGGAGCTTGTCTACCCTAGACTAAGAGAGACAAGGAAACCAGGGGGTTTCACCTGTGTCCCTGGAGCTTGTCCAACCAAGACTAACGCAGACAAGGAAACCAGGGGGTTTCACGTGTGTCCCTGGAGCTTGTCTACCCAAGACTAACGCAGACAAGGAAACCAGGGGGTTTCACGTGTGTCCCTGGAGCTTGTCTACCCAAGACTAACGCAGACAAGGAAACCAGGGGCATTCACCTGTGTCCCTGGAGCTTGTCTACCCAAGACTAACGCAGACAAGGAAACCAGGGGAACTCACCTGTGTCCCTGGAGCTTGTCTACCCTAGACGAACATAGACAAGGAAACCAGGGGGTTTCACCTGTGCCCCTGGAGCTTGTCTACCCTAGACTAACGCAGACAAGGAAACCAGGGGGTTTCACCTGTGTCCCTGGAGCTTGTCTACCCTAGACTAACGTAGACAAGGAAACCAGGGGGTTTCACCTGTGACCCTGGAGCTTGTCTACCCTAGACTAACATAGACAAGGAAACCAGTGGGTTTCACCTGTGTCCCTGGAGCTTGTCTACCCACGACTAACGCAGAGAAGGAAAACAGGGGTTTTCACGTGTGACCTTGGAGCTTGTCTACCCTAGACTAACGCAGACAAGGAAACCAGGGGGTTTCACGTGTGTCCCTGGAGCTTGTCTACCCTAGACTAATGCAGACAAGGAAACCAGGGGGTTTCACGTGTGTCCCTGGAACTTGTCTACCCAAGACTAACGCAGACAAGGAAACCGGGGGACTCACGTGAGTCCCTGGAGATTGTCTACCCTAGACTAACGCAGAGAAGGAAACCAGGGGGTTTCACCTGTGTCCCTGGAGCTTGTCTACCCTAGACTAACGCAGACAAGGAAACCAGGGGGTTTCACCTGTGTCCCTGGAGCTTGTCTACCCGAGACTAACGTAGACAAGGAAACCAGGGGGTTTCACGTGTGTCCCGGGAGCTTGTCTACCCTAGACTAACGCAGACAAGGAAACCAGGGGTTTTCACGTGTGACCCTGGAGCTTGTCTGCCCTAAACTAATGCAGACAAGGAAACCAGGGGGTTTCACGTGTGTCCGTGGAGCTTGTCTTCCCTAGACTAACTCAGACAGGGAAACCAGGGGGTTTCTCCTGTGTCACCGAGCTTGTCTACCCTAGACTAACGCAGACAAGGAAACCAGGGGGTTTCACCTGTGTTCCTGGAGCTTGTCTACCCTAGACTAACGCAGACAAGGAAACCAGGGGGTTTCACCTGTGTCGCTGGAGCTTGTCTACCCAAGACTAACGCAGACAAGGAAACCAGGGGGTTTCACCTGTGTCGCTGGAGCTTGTCTACCCAAGACTAACGCAGACAAGGAAACCAGGGGAACTCACCTGTGTCCCTGGAGCTTGTCTACCCTAGACTAAGAGAGACAAGGAAACCAGGGGGTTTCACCTGTGTCCCTGGAGCTTGTCCAACCAAGACTAACGCAGACAAGGAAACCAGGGGGTTTCACGTGTGTCCCTGGAGCTTGTCTACCCAAGACTAACGCAGACAAGGAAACCAGGGGGTTTCACGTGTGTCCCTGGAGCTTGTCTACCCAAGACTAACGCAGACAAGGAAACCAGGGGCATTCACCTGTGTCCCTGGAGCTTGTCTACCCAAGACTAACGCAGACAAGGAAACCAGGGGAACTCACCTGTGTCCCTGGAGCTTGTCTACCCTAGACGAACATAGACAAGGAAACCAGGGGGTTTCACCTGTGCCCCTGGAGCTTGTCTACCCTAGACTAACGCAGACAAGGAAACCAGGGGGTTTCACCTGTGTCCCAGGAGCTTGACTACCCTAGACTAACGTAGACAAGGAAATCAGGGGGTTTCACGTGTGTCCCGGGAGCTTGTCTACCCTAGAGTAACGCAGACAAGGGAACCAGGGGTTTTCACGTGTGACCCTGGAGCTTGTCTGCCCTAAACTAATGCAGACAAGGAAACCAGGGGGTTTCACGTGTGTCCCTGGATCTTGTCTACCCAAGAATAACTCAGACAAGGAAACCAGGGGGTTTCACGTGTGTTCCTGGAGCTTGTCTGCCCTAGACTAATGCAGACAAGGTAACCAAGGGGATTCACGTGTGTCCCTGGAGCTTGTCTACACTAGACTAACGCAGACAAGGAAACCAGGGGGTTTCACGTGTGTCCCTGGATCTTGTCTACCCAAGACTAACGCAGACAAGGAAACCAGCGGGTTTCACCTGTGTCCCTGGAGCTTGTCTACCCTAGACTAACGCAGATGAGGAAACCAGGGGGTTTCACCTGTGTCCCTGGAGCTTGTCTACCCTAGACTAACGCAGATGAGGAAACCAGGGGGTTTCACCTGTATCCCTGGAGCTTGTCTACCCTAGACTAATGCAGACAAGGAAACCAGGGGGTTTCACGTGTGTCCCTGGAACTTGTCTACCCAAGACTAACGCAGACAAGGAAACCGGGGGACTCACGTGAGTCCGTGGAGATTGTCTACCCAAGACTAACGCAGACAAGGAAACCAGCGGAACTCACCTGTGTCCCTGGAGCTTGTCTACCCTAGACTAAGAGAGACAAGGAAACCAGGGGGTTTCACCTGTGTCCCTGGAGCTTGTCTACCCAAGACTAACGCAGACAAGGAAACCAGGGGGTTTCACGTGTGTCCCTGGAGCTTGTCTACCCAAGACTAACGCAGACAAGGAAACCAGGGGGTTTCACGTGTGTCCCTGGAGCTTGTCTACCCAAGACTAACGCAGACAAGGAAACCAGGGGCTTTCACCTGTGTCCCTGGAGCTTGTCTACCCAAGACTAACGCAGACAAGGAAACCAGGGGAACTCACCTGTGTCCCTGGAGCTTGTCTACCCTAGACGAACATAGACAAGGAAACCAGGGGGTTTCACCTGTGCCCCTGGAGCTTGTCTACCCTAGACTAACGCAGACAAGGAAACCAGGGGGTTTCACCTGTGTCCCTGGAGCTTGACTACCCTAGACTAACGTAGACAAGGAAACCAGGGGGTTTCACGTGTGTCCCGGGAGCTTGTCTACCCTAGAGTAACGCAGACAAGGAAACCAGGGGTTTTCACGTGTGACCCTGGAGCTTGTCTGCCCTAAACTAATGCAGACAAGGAAACCAGGGGGTTTCACGTGTGTCCCTGGATCTTGTCTACCCAAGAATAACTCAGACAAGGAAACCAGGGGGTTTCACCTGTGTTCCTGGAGCTTGTCTGCCCTAGACTAATGCAGACAAAGTAACCAGGGGGATTCACGTGTGTCCCTGGAGCTTGTCTACACTAGACTAATGCAGACAAGGAAACCAGGGGGTTTCACGTGTGTCCCTGGAGCTTGTCTACACTAGACTAACGCAGACAAGGAAACCAGGGGGTTTCACGTGTGTCCCTGGATCTTGTCTACCCTAGACTAACGTAGACAAGGAAACCAGGGGAACTCACCTGTGTCCCTGGAGCTTGTCGACCCAAGACTAACGCAGACAAGGAAACCAGCGGGTTTCACCTGTGTCCCTGGAGCTTGTCTACCCTAGACTAACGCAGATGAGGAAACCAGGGGGTTTCACCTGTGTCCCTGGAGCTTGTCTACCCTAGACTAACGCAGACAAGGAAACCAGGGGGTTTCACCTGTGTCCCTGGAGCTTGTCTACCCTAGACTAACGTAGACAAGGAAACCAGGGGGTTTCACCTGTGTCCCTGGAGCTTGTCTACCCTAGACTAACGCAGACAAGGAAACCAGGGGGTTTCACCTGTGTCCCTGGAGCTTGTCTACCCTAGACTAACGTAGACAAGGAAACCAGGGGGTTTCACCTGTGACCCTGGAGCTTGTCTACCCTAGACTAACATAGACAAGGAAACCAGTGGGTTTCACCTGTGTCCCTGGAGCTTGTCTACCCACGACTAACGCAGAGAAGGAAAACAGGGGTTTTCACGTGTGACCTTGGAGCTTGTCTACCCTAGACTAACGCAGACAAGGAAACCAGGGGGTTTCACGTGTGTCCCTGGAGCTTGTCTACCCTAGACTAATGCAGACAAGGAAACCAGGGGGTTTCACGTGTGTCCCTGGAACTTGTCTACCCAAGACTAACGCAGACAAGGAAACCGGGGGACTCACGTGAGTCCCTGGAGATTGTCTACCCTAGACTAACGCAGAGAAGGAAACCAGGGGGTTTCACCTGTGTCCCTGGAGCTTGTCTACCCTAGACTAACGCAGACAAGGAAACCAGGGGGTTTCACCTGTGTCCCTGGAGCTTGTCTACCCGAGACTAACGTAGACAAGGAAACCAGGGGGTTTCACGTGTGTCCCGGGAGCTTGTCTACCCTAGACTAACGCAGACAAGGAAACCAGGGGTTTTCACGTGTGACCCTGGAGCTTGTCTGCCCTAAACTAATGCAGACAAGGAAACCAGGGGGTTTCACGTGTGTCCGTGGAGCTTGTCTTCCCTAGACTAACTCAGACAGGGAAACCAGGGGGTTTCTCCTGTGTCCCCGAGCTTGTCTACCCTAGACTAACGCAGACAAGGAAACCAGGGGGTTTCACCTGTGTTCCTGGAGCTTGTCTACCCTAGACTAACGCAGACAAGGAAACCAGGGGGTTTCACGTGTGTCCCTGGAGCTTGTCTACCCAAGACTAACGCAGACAAGGAAACCAGGGGGTTTCACCTGTGTCCCTGGAGCTTGTCTACCCGAGACTAACATAGACAAGGAAACCAGGGGAACTCACCTGTGTCCCTGGAGCTTGTCTACCCAAGACTAACGCAGACAAGGAAACCAGGGGGTTTCACCTGTGTCGCTGGAGCTTGTCTACCCAAGACTAACGCAGACAAGGAAACCAGGGGAACTCACCTGTGTCCCTGGAGCTTGTCTACCCTAGACTAAGAGAGACAAGGAAACCAGGGGGTTTCACCTGTGTCCCTGGAGCTTGTCCAACCAAGACTAACGCAGACAAGGAAACCAGGGGGTTTCACGTGTGTCCCTGGAGCTTGTCTACCCAAGACTAACGCAGACAAGGAAACCAGGGGGTTTCACGTGTGTCCCTGGAGCTTGTCTACCCAAGACTAACGCAGACATGGAAACCAGGGGCTTTCACCTGTGTCCCTGGAGCTTGTCTACCCAAGACTAACGCAGACAAGGAAACCAGGGGAACTCACCTGTGTCCCTGGAGCTTGTCTACCCTAGACGAACATAGACAAGGAAACCAGGGGGTTTCACCTGTGCCCCTGGAGCTTGTCTACCCTAGACTAACGCAGACAAGGAAACCAGGGGGTTTCACCTGTGTCCCTGGAGCTTGACTACCCTAGACTAACGTAGACAAGGAAACCAGGGGGTTTCACGTGTGTCCCGGGAGCTTGTCTACCCTAGACTAACGCAGACAAGGAAACCAGGGGTTTTCACGTGTGACCCTGGAGCTTGTCTGCCCTAAACTAATGCAGACAAGGAAACCAGGGGGTTTCACGTGTGTCCCTGGATCTTGTCTACCCAAGAATAACTCAGACAAGGAAACCAGGGGGTTTCACGTGTGTCCCTGGAGCTTGTCTACCCAAGACTAACGCAGACATGGAAACCAGGGGCTTTCACCTGTGTCCCTGGAGCTTGTCTACCCAAGACTAACGCAGACAAGGAAACCAGGGGAACTCACCTGTGTCCCTGGAGCTTGTCTACCCTAGACGAACATAGACAAGGAAACCAGGGGGTTTCACCTGTGCCCCTGGAGCTTGTCTACCCTAGACTAACGCAGACAAGGAAACCAGGGGGTTTCACCTGTGTCCCTGGAGCTTGACTACCCTAGACTAACGTAGACAAGGAAACCAGGGGGTTTCACGTGTGTCCCGGGAGCTTGTCTACCCTAGACTAACGCAGACAAGGAAACCAGGGGTTTTCACGTGTGACCCTGGAGCTTGTCTGCCCTAAACTAATGCAGACAAGGAAACCAGGGGGTTTCACGTGTGTCCCTGGATCTTGTCTACCCAAGAATAACTCAGACAAGGAAACCAGGGGGTTTCACCTGTGTTCCTGGAGCTTGTCTGCCCTAGACTAATGCAGACAAGGTAACCAGGGGGATTCACGTGTGTCCCTGGAGCTTGTCTACACTAGACTAATGCAGACAAGGAAACCAGGGGGTTTCACGTGTGTCCCTGGATCTTGTCTACCCTAGACTAACGCAAACAAGGAAACCAGGGGGTTTCACCTGTGTCCCTGGTGCTTGTCTACCCTAGACTAACGCAGACAACGAAACCAGGGGGTTTCACGTGTGTCCCTGGATCATGTCTACCCAAGACTAACGCAGACAAGGAAACCAGGGGGTTTCACCTGTATCCCTGGAACTTGTCTACCCAAGACTAACGCAGACAAGGAAACCGGGGGACTCACGTGAGTCCGTGGAGATTGTCTACCCTAGACTAACGCAGACAAGGAAACCAGGGGGTTTCACCTGTGTCCCTGGAGCTTGTCTACCCGAGACTAACGTAGACAAGGAAACCAGGGGGTTTCACGTGTGTCCCGGGAGCTTGTCTACCCTAGACTAACGCAGACAAGGAAACCAGGGGTTTTCACGTGTGACCCTGGAGCTTGTCTGCCCTAAACTAATGCAGACAAGGAAACCAGGGGGTTTCACGTGTGTCCGTGGGGCTTGTCTACCCTAGACTAACGTAGACAAGGAAACCCGGGGGTTTCACCTGTGACCCTGGAGCTTGTCTACCCTAGACAAACGCAGACAAGGAAACCAGGGGGTTTCACGTGTGTCCCTGGAGCATGTCTACCCAAGAATAACGCAGACAAGGAAACCAGGGGGTTTCACCTGTGTCCCTGGAGCTTGTCTACCCGAGACTAACATAGACAAGGAAACCAGGGGAACTCACCTGTGTCCCTGGAGCTTGTCTACCCAAGACTAACGCAGACAAGGAAACCAGGGGGTTTCACCTGTGTCGCTGGAGCTTGTCTACCCAAGACTAACACAGACAAGGAAACCAGCGGAACTCACCTGTGTCCCTGGAGCTTGTCTACCCTAGACTAAGAGAGACAAGGAAACCAGGGGGTTTCACCTGTGTCCCTGGAGCTTGTCTACCCAAGACTAACGCAGACAAGGAAACCAGGGGGTTTCACGTGTGTCCCTAGAGCTTGTCTACCCAAGACTAACGCAGACAAGGAAACCAGGGGGTTTCACGTGTGTCCCTGGAGCTTGTCTACCCAAGACTAACGCAGACAAGGAAACCAGGGGCTTTCACCTGTGTCCCTGGAGCTTGTCTACCCAAGACTAACGCAGACAAGGAAACCAGTGGAACTCACCTGTGTCCCTGGAGCTTGTCTACCCTAGACGAACATAGACAAGGAAACCAGGGGGTTTCACCTGTGCCCCTGGAGCTTGTCTACCCTAGACTAACGCAGACAAGGAAACCAGGGGGTTTCACCTGTGTCCCTGGAGCTTGACTACCCTAGACTAACGTAGACAAGGAAACCAGGGGGTTTCACGTGTGTCCCGGGAGCTTGTCTACCCTAGACTAACGCAGACAAGGAAACCAGGGGTTTTCACCTGTGTCCCTGGATCTTGTCTACCCAAGAATAACTCAGACAAGGACACCAGGGGGTTTCACCTGTGTTCCTGGAGCTTGTCTGCCCTAGACTAATGCAGACAAGGTAACCAGGGGGATTCACGTGTGTCCCTGGAGCTTGTCTACACTAGACTAATGCAGACAAGGAAACCAGGGGGTTTCACGTGTGTCCCTGGATCTTGTCTACCCTAGACTAACGCAGACAAGTAAACCAGGGGGTTTCACCTGTGTCCCTGGTGCTTGTCTACCCTAGACTAACGCAGACAAGGAAACCAGGGGGTTTCACGTGTGTCCCTGGATCATGTCTACCCAAGACTAACGCAGACAAGGAAACCAGCGGGTTTCACCTGTGTCCCTGGAGCTTGTCTACCCTAGACTAACGCAGATGAGGAAACCAGGGGGTTTCACCTGTGTCCCTGGAGCTTGTCTACCCTAGACTAACGCAGATGAGGAAACCAGGGGGTTTCACCTGTATCCCTGGAGCTTGTCTACCCTAGACTAACGCAGATAAGGAAACCAGGGGGTTTCACCTGTGTCCCTGGAGCTTGTCTACCCTAGACTAACGCAGACAAGGAAACCAGGGGGTTTCACCTGTGTCCCTGGAGCTTGTCTACCCTAGACTAACATAGACAAGGAAACCAGGGGGTTTCACGTGTGTCCCGGGAGCTTGTCTACCCTAGACTAACGCAGACAAGGAAACCAGGGGTTTTCACGTGTGACCCTGGAGCTTGTCTGCCCTAAACTAATGCAGACAAGGAAACCAGGGGGTTTCACGTGTGTCCGTGGAGCTTGTCTACCCTAGACTAACTCAGACAGGGAAACCAGGGGGTTTCTCCTGTGTCCCCGGAGCTTGTCTACCCTAGACTAACGCAGACAAGGAAACCAGGGGGTTTCACGTGTGTCCCTGGAGCTTGTCTATCCAAAACTAACGCAGACAAGGAAACCAGGGGGTTTCACCTGTGTCCCTGGAGCTTGTCTACCCAAGACTAACGCAGACAAGGAAACCAGGGGAACTCACCTGTGTCCCTGGAGCTTGTCTACCCTAGACTAACGCAGACAAGGAAACCAGGGGGTTTCACCTGTGTTCCTGGAGCTTGTCTACCCTAGACTAACGCAGACAAGGAAACCAGGGGGTTTCACGTGTGTCCCTGGAGCTTGTCTACCCAAGACTAACGCAGACAAGGAAACCAGGGGGTTTCACGTGTGTCCCTGGAGCTTGTCTACCCTAGACTAACATAGACAAGGAAACCAGGGGAACTCACCTGTGTCCCTGGAGCTTGTCTACCCAAGACTAACATGGACAAGGAAACCAGGGGGTTTCACGTGTGTCACTGGAGCTTGTCTACACAAGACTAACGCAGACAAGGAAACCAGCGGGTTTCACCTGTGTCCCTGGAGCTTGTCTACCCAAGACTAACGCAGACAAGGAAACCAGGGGGTTTCACGTGTGTCCCTGGAGCTTGTCTAGCCTAGACTAACATAGACAAGGAAACCAGGGGAACTCACCTGTGTCCCTGGAGCTTGTCTACCCAAGACTAACGCAGACAAGGAAACCAGGGGAACTCACCTGTGTCCCTGGAGCTTGTCTACCCTAGACTAACGCAGACAAGGAAACCAGGGGGTTTCACCTGCGTCCCTGGTGCTTGTCTACCCTAGACTAACGCAGACAAGGAAACCAGGGGGTTTCACGTGTGTCCCTGGATCATGTCTACCCAAGACTAACGCAGACAAGGAAACCAGCGGGTTTCACCTGTGTCCCTGGAGCTTGTCTACCCTAGACTAACGCAGATGAGGAAACCAGGGGGTTTCACCTGTGTCCCTGGAGCTTGTCTACCCTAGACTAACGCAGACAAGGAAACCAGGGGGTTTCACCTGTATCCCTGGAGCTTGTCTACCCTAGTCTAACGCAGACAAGCAAACCAGGGCGTTTCACCTGTGTCCCTGGAGCTTGTCTACCCTAGTCTTACGCACACAAGGAATCCAGGGGGTTTCACCTGTGTCCCTGGAGCTTGTCTACCCTAGACTAACGCAGACAAGGAAACCAGGGGGTTTCACCTGTGTCCCTGGAGCTTGTCTACCCTAGTCTAACGCAGACAAGGAAACCAGGGGGTTTCACCTGTGTCCCTGGAGCTTGTCTACCCTAGACTAACGCAGACAAGGAAACCAGGGGGTTTCACCTGTATCCCTGGAGCTTGTCTACCCTAGACTAACGTACACAAGGAAACCAGGGGGTTTCACCTGTGTCCCTGGAGCTTGTCTACCCACGACTAACGTAGACAAGGAAACCAGGGGGTTTCACCTGTGTCCCTGGAGCTTGCCTACCCACGACTAACGCAGAGAAGGAAAACAAGGGTTTTCACGTGTGACCTTGGAGCTTGTCTACCCTAGACTATCGCAGACAAGGAAACCAGGGGGTTTCACTTGTGTCCCTGGAGCTTGTCTACCCTAGACTAATGCAGACAAGGAAACCAGGGGGTTTCACGTGTGTCCCTGGAGCTTGTCTACCCAAGACTAACGCAGACAAGCGAACCGGGGGACTCACGTGAGTCCCTGGAGCTTGTCTACCCTAGACTAACGCAGACAAGGAAACCAGGGGGTTTCACGTGTGTCCCGGGAGCTTGTCTACCCTAGACTAACGCAGACAAGGAAACCAGGGGTTTTCACATGTGACCCTGGAGCTTGTCTGCCCTAAACTAATGCAGACAAGGAAACCAGGGGGTTTCACGTGTGTCCGTGGAGCTTGTCTACCCTAGACTAACGCAGACAAGGAAACCAGGGGGTTTCACGTGTGTCCTTGGATCTTGTCTACCCTAGACTAACGCAGACAAGGAAACCAGGGGTTTTCACCTGTGTCCCTGGAGCTTGTCTACCCTAGACTAACGCAGACAAGGAAACCGGGGGATTTCACGTGTGTCCCTGGAGATTGTGTACCCTAGACTAACGCAGACATGATACCAGGGGGTTTCACGTGTGTCCCTGGAGCTTCTCTACCCAAGACTAACGCAGACAAGGAAACCGGGGGACTCACGTCAGTCCGTGGAGTTTGTCTACCCTAGACTAACGCAGACAAGGAAACCAGGGGGTTTCATGTGTGCCCCTGGAGCTTGTCTACCCTAGACTAACGCAGACAAGGAAACCAGGGGGTTTCACCTGTGTCCCTGGAGCTTGTCTACCCTAGACTAACGTAGACAAGGAAACCAGGGGGTTTCACGTGTGTCCCGGGAGCTTGTCTACCCTAGACTAACGCAGACAAGGAAACCAGGGCTTTTCACCTGTGTCCCTGGAGCTTGTCTACCCTAGACTAACACAGACAAGGAAACCAGGGGGTTTCACGTGTGTCCCTGGAGCTTGTCTACCCAAGACTAACGCAGACAAGGAAACCAGGGGGTTTCACCTGTGTCGCTGGAGCTTGTCTACCCAAGACTAACACAGACAAGGAAACCAGCGGAACTCACCTGTGTCCCTGGAGCTTGTCTACCCTAGACTAAGAGAGACAAGGAAACCAGGGGGTTTCACGTGTGTCCCTGGAGCTTGTCTACCCAAGACTAACGCAGACAAGGAAACCAGGGGGTTTCACGTGTGTCCCTGGAGCTTGTCTACCCAAGACTAACGCAGACAAGGAAACCAGGGGCTTTCACCTGTGTCCCTGGAGCTTGTCTACCCAAGACTAACGCAGACAAGGAAACCAGTGGAACTCACCTGTGTCCCTGGAGCTTGTCTACCCTAGACGAACATAGACAAGGAAACCAGGGGGTTTCACCTGTGCCCCTGGAGCTTGTCTACCCTAGACTAACGCAGACAAGGAAACCAGGGGGTTTCACCTGTGTCCCTGGAGCTTGACTACCCTAGACTAACGTAGACAAGGAAACCAGGGGGTTTCACGTGTGTCCCGGGAGCTTGTCTACCCTAGACTAACGCAGACAAGGAAACCAGGGGTTTTCACCTGTGTCCCTGGATCTTGTCTACCCAAGAATAACTCAGACAAGTAAACCAGGGGGTTTCACCTGTGTTCCTGGAGCTTGTCTGCCCTAGACTAATGCAGACAAGGTAACCAGGGGGATTCACGTGTGTCCCTGGAGCTTGTCAACACTAGACTAATGCAGACAAGGAAACCAGGGGGTTTCACGTGTGTCCCTGGATCATGTCTACCCAAGACTAACGCAGACAAGGAAACCAGCGGGTTTCACCTGTGTCCCTGGAGCTTGTCTGCCCTAGACTAACGCAGATGAGGAAACCAGGGGGTTTCACCTGTGTCCCTGGAGCTTGTCTACCCTAGACTAACGCAGATGAGGAAACCAGGGGGTTTCACCTGTATCCCTGGAGCTTGTCTACCCTAGACTAACGCAGATAAGGAAACCAGGGGGTTTCACCTGTGTCCCTGGAGCTTGTCTACCCTAGACTAACGCAGACAAGGAAACCAGGGGGTTTCACCTGTGTCCCTGGAGCTTGTCTACCCTAGACTAACATAGACAAGGAAACCAGGGGGTTTCACGTGTGTCCCGGGAGCTTGTCTACCCTAGACTAACGCAGACAAGGAAACCAGGGGTTTTCACGTGTGACCCTGGAGCTTGTCTGCCCTAAACTAATGCAGACAAGGAAACCAGGGGGTTTCACGTGTGTCCCTGGAGCTTGTCTACCCAAGACTAACGCAGACAAGGAAACCAGGGGGTTTCACGTGTGTCCCTGGAGCTTGTCTACCCTAGACTAACATAGACAAGGAAACCAGGGGAACTCACCTGTGTCCCTGGAGCTTGTCTACCCAAGACTAACATGGACAAGGAAACCAGGGGGTTTCACGTGTGTCACTGGAGCTTGTCTACACAAGACTAACGCAGACAAGGAAACCAGCGGGTTTCACGTGTGTCCCTGGAGCTTGTCTACCCAAGACTAACGCAGACAAGGAAACCAGGGGGTTACACGTGTGTCCCTGGAGCTTGTCTAGCCTAGACTAACATAGACAAGGAAACCAGGGGAACTCACCTGTGTCCCTGGAGCTTGTCTACCCAAGACTAACGCAGACAAGGAAACCAGGGGAACTCACCTGTGTCCCTGGAGCTTGTCTACCCTAGACTAACGCAGACAAGGAAACCAGGGGGTTTCACCTGCGTCCCTGGTGCTTGTCTACCCTAGACTAACGCAGACAAGGAAACCAGGGGGTTTCACGTGTGTCCCTGGATCATGTCTACCCAAGACTAACGCAGACAAGGAAACCAGCGGGTTTCACCTGTGTCCCTGGAGCTTGTCTACCCTAGACTAACGCAGATGAGGAAACCAGGGGGTTTCACCTGTGTCCCTGGAGCTTGTCTACCCTAGACTAACGCAGACAAGGAAACCACGGGGTTTCACCTGTATCCCTGGAGCTTGTCTACCCTAGTCTAACGCAGACAAGCAAACCAGGGCGTTTCACCTGTGTCCCTGGAGCTTGTCTACCCTAGTCTTACGCACACAAGGAATCCAGGGGGTTTCACCTGTGTCCCTGGAGCTTGTCTACCCTAGACTAACGCAGACAAGGAAACCAGGGGGTTTCACCTGTGTCCCTGGAGCTTGTCTACCCTAGTCTAACGCAGACAAGGAAACCAGGGGGTTTCACCTGTGTCCCTGGAGCTTGTCTACCCTAGACTAACGCAGACAAGGAAACCAGGGGGTTTCACCTGTGTCCCTGGAGCTTGTCTACCCTAGACTAACGTACACAAGGAAACCAGGGGGTTTCACCTGTGTCCCTGGAGCTTGTCTACCCACGACTAACGTAGACAAGGAAACCAGGGGGTTTCACCTGTGTCCCTGGAGCTTGCCTACCCACGACTAACGCAGAGAAGGAAAACAAGGGTTTTCACGTGTGACCTTGGAGCTTGTCTACCCTAGACTATCGCAGACAAGGAAACCAGGGGGTTTCACTTGTGTCCCTGGAGCTTGTCTACCCTAGACTAATGCAGACAAGGAAACCAGGGGGTTTCACGTGTGTCCCTGGAGCTTGTCTACCCAAGACTAACGCAGACAAGCGAACCGGGGGACTCACGTGAGTCCCTGGAGCTTGTCTACCCTAGACTAACGCAGACAAGGAAACCAGGGGGTTTCACGTGTGTCCCGGGAGCTTGTCTACCCTAGACTAACGCAGACAAGGAAACCAGGGGTTTTCACATGTGACCCTGGAGCTTGTCTGCCCTAAACTAATGCAGACAAGGAAACCAGGGGGTTTCACGTGTGTCCGTGGAGCTTGTCTACCCTAGACTAACGCAGACAAGGAAACCAGGGGGTTTCACGTGTGTCCTTGGATCTTGTCTACCCTAGACTAACGCAGACAAGGAAACCAGGGGTTTTCACCTGTGTCCCTGGAGCTTGTCTACCCTAGACTAACGCAGACAAGGAAACCGGGGGATTTCACGTGTGTCCCTGGAGATTGTGTACCCTAGACTAACGCAGACATGATACCAGGGGGTTTCACGTGTGTCCCTGGAGCTTCTCTACCCAAGACTAACGCAGACAAGGAAACCGGGGGACTCACATCAGTCCGTGGAGTTTGTCTACCCTAGACTAACGCAGACAAGGAAACCAGGGGGTTTCATGTGTGCCCCTGGAGCTTGTCTACCCTAGACTAACGCAGACAAGGAAACCAGGGGGTTTCACCTGTGTCCCTGGAGCTTGTCTACCCTAGACTAACGTAGACAAGGAAACCAGGGGGTTTCACGTGTGTCCCGGGAGCTTGTCTACCCTAGACTAACGCAGACAAGGAAACCAGGGCTTTTCACCTGTGTCCCTGGAGCTTGTCTACCCTAGACTAACGCAGACAAGGAAACCAGGGCTTTTCACCTGTGTCCCTGGAGCTTGTCTACCCTAGACTAACGCAGACAAGGAAACCAGGGGGTTTCACGTGTGTCCCTGGAGCTTGTCTACCCTAGACTAACATAGACAAGGAAACCAGGGGAACTCACCTGTGTCCCTGGAGCTTGTCTACCCAAGACTAACATGGACAAGGAAACCAGGGGGTTTCACGTGTGTCACTGGAGCTTGTCTACACAAGACTAACGCAGACAAGGAAACCAGCGGGTTTCACGTGTGTCCCTGGAGCTTGTCTACCCAAGACTAACGCAGACAAGGAAACCAGGGGGTTTCACGTGTGTCCCTGGAGCTTGTCTAGCCTAGACTAACATAGACAAGGAAACCAGGGGAACTCACCTGTGTCCCTGGAGCTTGTCTACCCAAGACTAACGCAGACAAGGAAACCAGGGGAACTCACCTGTGTCCCTGGAGCTTGTCTACCCTAGACTAACGCAGACAAGGAAACCAGGGGGTTTCACCTGCGTCCCTGGTGCTTGTCTACCCTAGACTAACGCAGACAAGGAAACCAGGGGGTTTCACGTGTGTCCCTGGATCATGTCTACCCAAGACTAACGCAGACAAGGAAACCAGCGGGTTTCACCTGTGTCCCTGGAGCTTGTCTACCCTAGACTAACGCAGATGAGGAAACCAGGGGGTTTCACCTGTGTCCCTGGAGCTTGTCTACCCTAGACTAACGCAGACAAGGAAACCACGGGGTTTCACCTGTATCCCTGGAGCTTGTCTACCCTAGTCTAACGCAGACAAGCAAACCAGGGCGTTTCACCTGTGTCCCTGGAGCTTGTCTACCCTAGTCTTACGCACACAAGGAATCCAGGGGGTTTCACCTGTGTCCCTGGAGCTTGTCTACCCTAGACTAACGCAGACAAGGAAACCAGGGGGTTTCACCTGTGTCCCTGGAGCTTGTCTACCCTAGTCTAACGCAGACAAGGAAACCAGGGGGTTTCACCTGTGTCCCTGGAGCTTGTCTACCCTAGACTAACGCAGACAAGGAAACCAGGGGGTTTCACCTGTGTCCCTGGAGCTTGTCTACCCTAGACTAACGTACACAAGGAAACCAGGGGGTTTCACCTGTGTCCCTGGAGCTTGTCTACCCACGACTAACGTAGACAAGGAAACCAGGGGGTTTCACCTGTGTCCCTGGAGCTTGCCTACCCACGACTAACGCAGAGAAGGAAAACAAGGGTTTTCACGTGTGACCTTGGAGCTTGTCTACCCTAGACTATCGCAGACAAGGAAACCAGGGGGTTTCACTTGTGTCCCTGGAGCTTGTCTACCCTAGACTAATGCAGACAAGGAAACCAGGGGGTTTCACGTGTGTCCCTGGAGCTTGTCTACCCAAGACTAACGCAGACAAGCGAACCGGGGGACTCACGTGAGTCCCTGGAGCTTGTCTACCCTAGACTAACGCAGACAAGGAAACCAGGGGGTTTCACGTGTGTCCCGGGAGCTTGTCTACCCTAGACTAACGCAGACAAGGAAACCAGGGGTTTTCACATGTGACCCTGGAGCTTGTCTGCCCTAAACTAATGCAGACAAGGAAACCAGGGGGTTTCACGTGTGTCCGTGGAGCTTGTCTACCCTAGACTAACGCAGACAAGGAAACCAGGGGGTTTCACGTGTGTCCTTGGATCTTGTCTACCCTAGACTAACGCAGACAAGGAAACCAGGGGTTTTCACCTGTGTCCCTGGAGCTTGTCTACCCTAGACTAACGCAGACAAGGAAACCGGGGGATTTCACGTGTGTCCCTGGAGATTGTGTACCCTAGACTAACGCAGACATGATACCAGGGGGTTTCACGTGTGTCCCTGGAGCTTCTCTACCCAAGACTAACGCAGACAAGGAAACCGGGGGACTCACGTCAGTCCGTGGAGTTTGTCTACCCTAGACTAACGCAGACAAGGAAACCAGGGGGTTTCATGTGTGCCTCTGGAGCTTGTCTACCCTAGACTAACGCAGACAAGGAAACCAGGGGGTTTCACCTGTGTCCCTGGAGCTTGTCTACCCTAGACTAACGTAGACAAGGAAACCAGGGGGTTTCACGTGTGTCCCGGGAGCTTGTCTACCCTAGACTAACGCAGACAAGGAAACCAGGGCTTTTCACCTGTGTCCCTGGAGCTTGTCTACCCTAGACTAACACAGACAAGGAAACCAGGGGGTTTCACGTGTGTCCCTGGAGCTTGTCTACCCAAGACTAACGCAGACAAGGAAACCAGGGGGTTTCACCTGTGTCGCTGGAGCTTGTCTACCCAAGACTAACACAGACAAGGAAACCAGCGGAACTCACCTGTGTCCCTGGAGCTTGTCTACCCTAGACTAAGAGAGACAAGGAAACCAGGGGGTTTCACGTGTGTCCCTGGAGCTTGTCTACCCAAGACTAACGCAGACAAGGAAACCAGGGGGTTTCACGTGTGTCCCTGGAGCTTGTCTACCCAAGACTAACGCAGACAAGGAAACCAGTGGAACTCACCTGTGTCCCTGGAGCTTGTCTACCCTAGACGAACATAGACAAGGAAACCAGGGGGTTTCACCTGTGCCCCTGGAGCTTGTCTACCCTAGACTAACGCAGACAAGGAAACCAGGGGGTTTCACCTGTGTCCCTGGAGCTTGACTACCCTAGACTAACGTAGACAAGGAAACCAGGGGGTTTCACGTGTGTCCCGGGAGCTTGTCTACCCTAGACTAACGCAGACAAGGAAACCAGGGGTTTTCACCTGTGTCCCTGGATCTTGTCTACCCAAGAATAACTCAGACAAGGAAACCAGGGGGTTTCACCTGTGTTCCTGGAGCTTGTCTGCCCTAGACTAATGCAGACAAGGTAACCAGGGGGATTCACGTGTGTCCCTGGAGCTTGTCAACACTAGACTAATGCAGACAAGGAAACCAGGGGGTTTCACGTGTGTCCCTGGATCTTGTCTACCCTAGACTAACGCAGACAAGTAAACCAGGGGGTTTCACCTGTGTCCCTGGTGCTTGTCTACCCGAGACTAACGCAGACAAGGAAACCAGGGGGTTTCACGTGTGTCCCTGGATCATGTCTACCCAAGACTAACGCAGACAAGGAAACCAGCGGGTTTCACCTGTGTCCCTGGAGCTTGTCTGCCCTAGACTAACGCAGATGAGGAAACCAGGGGGTTTCACCTGTGTCCCTGGAGCTTGTCTACCCTAGACTAACGCAGATGAGGAAACCAGGGGGTTTCACCTGTATCCCTGGAGCTTGTCTACCCTAGACTAACGCAGATAAGGAAACCAGGGGGTTTCACCTGTGTCCCTGGAGCTTGTCTACCCTAGACTAACGCAGACAAGGAAACCAGGGGGTTTCACCTGTGTCCCTGGAGCTTGTCTACCCTAGACTAACATAGACAAGGAAACCAGGGGGTTTCACGTGTGTCCCGGGAGCTTGTCTACCCTAGACTAACGCAGACAAGGAAACCAGGGGTTTTCACGTGTGACCCTGGAGCTTGTCTGCCCTAAACTAATGCAGACAAGGAAACCAGGGGGTTTCACGTGTGTCCGTGGAGCTTGTCTACCCTAGACTAACTCAGACAGGGAAACCAGGGGGTTTCACCTGTGTCCCTGGAGCTTGTCTACCCTAGACTAACGCAGATGAGGAAACCAGGGGGTTTCACCTGTGTCCCTGGAGCTTGTCTACCCTAGACTAACGCAGACAAGGAAACCAGGGGGTTTCACCTGTATCCCTGGAGCTTGTCTACCCTAGTCTAACGCAGACAAGCAAACCAGGGCGTTTCACCTGTGTCCCTGGAGCTTGTCTACCCTAGTCTTACGCACACAAGGAATCCAGGGGGTTTCACCTGTGTCCCTGGAGCTTGTCTACCCTAGACTAACGCAGACAAGGAAACCAGGGGGTTTCACCTGTGTCCCTGGAGCTTGTCTACCCTAGTCTAACGCAGACAAGGAAACCAGGGGGTTTCACCTGTGTCCCTGGAGCTTGTCTACCCTAGACTAACGCAGACAAGGAAACCAGGGGGTTTCACCTGTATCCCTGGAGCTTGTCTACCCTAGACTAACGTACACAAGGAAACCAGGGGGTTTCACCTGTGTCCCTGGAGCTTGTCTACCCACGACTAACGTAGACAAGGAAACCAGGGGGTTTCACCTGTGTCCCTGGAGCTTGCCTACCCACGACTAACGCAGAGAAGGAAAACAAGGGTTTTCACGTGTGACCTTGGAGCTTGTCTACCCTAGACTATCGCAGACAAGGAAACCAGGGGGTTTCACTTGTGTCCCTGGAGCTTGTCTACCCTAGACTAACGCAGACAAGGAAACCAGGGGTTTTCACATGTGACCCTGGAGCTTGTCTGCCCTAAACTAATGCAGACAAGGAAACCAGGGGGTTTCACGTGTGTCCGTGGAGCTTGTCTACCCTAGACTAACGCAGACAAGGAAACCAGGGGGTTTCACGTGTGTCCGTGGAGCTTGTCTACCCTAGACTAACGCAGACAAGGAAACCAGGGGGTTTCACGTGTGTCCTTGGATCTTGTCTACCCTAGACTAACGCAGACAAGGAAACCAGGGGTTTTCACCTGTGTCCCTGGAGCTTGTCTACCCTAGACTAACGCAGACAAGGAAACCAGGGGGTTTCACGTGTGTCCCGGGAGCTTGTCTACCCTAGACTAACGCAGACAAGGAAACCAGGGGTTTTCACATGTGACCCTGGAGCTTGTCTGCCCTAAACTAATGCAGACAAGGAAACCAGGGGGTTTCACGTGTGTCCGTGGAGCTTGTCTACCCTAGACTAACGCAGACAAGGAAACCAGGGGGTTTCACGTGTGTCCTTGGATCTTGTCTACCCTAGACTAACGCAGACAAGGAAACCAGGGGTTTTCACCTGTGTCCCTGGAGCTTGTCTACCCTAGACTAACGCAGACAAGGAAACCGGGGGATTTCACGTGTGTCCCTGGAGATTGTGTACCCTAGACTAACGCAGACATGATACCAGGGGGTTTCACGTGTGTCCCTGGAGCTTCTCTACCCAAGACTAACGCAGACAAGGAAACCGGGGGACTCACGTCAGTCCGTGGAGTTTGTCTACCCTAGACTAACGCAGACAAGGAAACCAGGGGGTTTCATGTGTGCCCCTGGAGCTTGTCTACCCTAGACTAACGCAGACAAGGAAACCAGGGGGTTTCACCTGTGTCCCTGGAGCTTGTCTACCCTAGACTAACGTAGACAAGGAAACCAGGGGGTTTCACGTGTGTCCCGGGAGCTTGTCTACCCTAGACTAACGCAGACAAGGAAACCAGGGCTTTTCACCTGTGTCCCTGGAGCTTGTCTACCCTAGACTAACACAGACAAGGAAACCAGGGGGTTTCACGTGTGTCCCTGGAGCTTGTCTACCCAAGACTAACGCAGACAAGGAAACCAGGGGGTTTCACCTGTGTCGCTGGAGCTTGTCTACCCAAGACTAACACAGACAAGGAAACCAGCGGAACTCACCTGTGTCCCTGGAGCTTGTCTACCCTAGACTAAGAGAGACAAGGAAACCAGGGGGTTTCACGTGTGTCCCTGGAGCTTGTCTACCCAAGACTAACGCAGACAAGGAAACCAGGGGGTTTCACGTGTGTCCCTGGAGCTTGTCTACCCAAGACTAACGCAGACAAGGAAACCAGGGGCTTTCACCTGTGTCCCTGGAGCTTGTCTACCCAAGACTAACGCAGACAAGGAAACCAGTGGAACTCACCTGTGTCCCTGGAGCTTGTCTACCCTAGACGAACATAGACAAGGAAACCAGGGGGTTTCACCTGTGCCCCTGGAGCTTGTCTACCCTAGACTAACGCAGACAAGGAAACCAGGGGGTTTCACCTGTGTCCCTGGAGCTTGACTACCCTAGACTAACGTAGACAAGGAAACCAGGGGGTTTCACGTGTGTCCCGGGAGCTTGTCTACCCTAGACTAACGCAGACAAGGAAACCAGGGGTTTTCACCTGTGTCCCTGGATCTTGTCTACCCAAGAATAACTCAGACAAGGAAACCAGGGGGTTTCACCTGTGTTCCTGGAGCTTGTCTGCCCTAGACTAATGCAGACAAGGTAACCAGGGGGATTCACGTGTGTCCCTGGAGCTTGTCAACACTAGACTAATGCAGACAAGGAAACCAGGGGGTTTCACGTGTGTCCCTGGATCTTGTCTACCCTAGACTAACGCAGACAAGTAAACCAGGGGGTTTCACCTGTGTCCCTGGTGCTTGTCTACCCGAGACTAACGCAGACAAGGAAACCAGGGGGTTTCACGTGTGTCCCTGGATCATGTCTACCCAAGACTAACGCAGACAAGGAAACCAGCGGGTTTCACCTGTGTCCCTGGAGCTTGTCTGCCCTAGACTAACGCAGATGAGGAAACCAGGGGGTTTCACCTGTGTCCCTGGAGCTTGTCTACCCTAGACTAACGCAGATGAGGAAACCAGGGGGTTTCACCTGCGTCCCTGGAGCTTGTCTACCCTAGACTAATGCAGATAAGGAAACCAGGGGGTTTCACCTGTGTCCCTGGAGCTTGTCTACCCTAGACTAACGCAGACAAGGAAACCAGGGGGTTTCACCTGTGTCCCTGGAGCTTGTCTACCCTAGACTAACATAGACAAGGAAACCAGGGGGTTTCACGTGTGTCCCGGGAGCTTGTCTACCCTAGACTAACGCAGACAAGGAAACCAGGGGTTTTCACGTGTGACCCTGGAGCTTGTCTGCCCTAAACTAATGCAGACAAGGAAACCAGGGGGTTTCACGTGTGTCCCTGGAGCTTGTCTACCCAAGACTAACGCAGACAAGGAAACCAGGGGGTTTCACGTGTGTCCCTGGAGCTTGTCTACCCTAGACTAACATAGACAAGGAAACCAGGGGAACTCACCTGTGTCCCTGGAGCTTGTCTACCCAAGACTAACATGGACAAGGAAACCAGGGGGTTTCACGTGTGTCACTGGAGCTTGTCTACACAAGACTAACGCAGACAAGGAAACCAGCGGGTTTCACGTGTGTCCCTGGAGCTTGTCTACCCAAGACTAACGCAGACAAGGAAACCAGGGGGTTTCACGTGTGTCCCTGGAGCTTGTCTAGCCTAGACTAACATAGACAAGGAAACCAGGGGAACTCACCTGTGTCCCTGGAGCTTGTCTACCCAAGACTAACGCAGACAAGGAAACCAGGGGAACTCACCTGTGTCCCTGGAGCTTGTCTACCCTAGACTAACATAGACAAGGAAACCAGGGGGTTTCACCTGCGTCCCTGGTGCTTGTCTACCCTAGACTAACGCAGACAAGGAAACCAGGGGGTTTCACGTGTGTCCCTGGATCATGTCTACCCAAGACTAACGCAGACAAGGAAACCAGCGGGTTTCACCTGTGTCCCTGGAGCTTGTCTACCCTAGACTAACGCAGACAAGGAAACCACGGGGTTTCACCTGTATCCCTGGAGCTTGTCTACCCTAGTCTAACGCAGACAAGCAAACCAGGGCGTTTCACCTGTGTCCCTGGAGCTTGTCTACCCTAGTCTTACGCACACAAGGAATCCAGGGGGTTTCACCTGTGTCCCTGGAGCTTGTCTACCCTAGACTAACGCAGACAAGGAAACCAGGGGGTTTCACCTGTGTCCCTGGAGCTTGTCTACCCTAGTCTAACGCAGACAAGGAAACCAGGGGGTTTCACCTGTGTCCCTGGAGCTTGTCTACCCTAGACTAACGCAGACAAGGAAACCAGGGGGTTTCACCTGTGTCCCTGGAGCTTGTCTACCCTAGACTAACGTACACAAGGAAACCAGGGGGTTTCACCTGTGTCCCTGGAGCTTGTCTACCCACGACTAACGTAGACAAGGAAACCAGGGGGTTTCACCTGTGTCCCTGGAGCTTGCCTACCCTAGACTAACGCAGACAAGGAAACCAGGGGGTTTCACCTGTGTCCCTGGAGCTTGTCTACCCTAGACTAACGTAGACAAGGAAACCAGGGGGTTTCACGTGTGTCCCGGGAGCTTGTCTACCCTAGACTAACGCAGACAAGGAAACCAGGGCTTTTCACCTGTGTCCCTGGAGCTTGTCTACCCTAGACTAACACAGACAAGGAAACCAGGGGGTTTCACGTGTGTCCCTGGAGCTTGTCTACCCTAGACTAACGCAGAGAAGGAAAACAAGGGTTTTCACGTGTGACCTTGGAGCTTGTCTACCCTAGACTATCGCAGACAAGGAAACCAGGGGGTTTCACTTGTGTCCCTGGAGCTTGTCTACCCTAGACTAATGCAGACAAGGAAACCAGGGGGTTTCACGTGTGTCCCTGGAGCTTGTCTACCCAAGACTAACGCAGACAAGCGAACCGGGGGACTCACGTGAGTCCCTGGAGCTTGTCTACCCTAGACTAACGCAGACAAGGAAACCAGGGGGTTTCACGTGTGTCCCGGGAGCTTGTCTACCCTAGACTAACGCAGACAAGGAAACCAGGGGTTTTCACATGTGACCCTGGAGCTTGTCTGCCCTAAACTAATGCAGACAAGGAAACCAGGGGGTTTCACGTGTGTCCGTGGAGCTTGTCTACCCTAGACTAACGCAGACAAGGAAACCAGGGGGTTTCACGTGTGTCCTTGGATCTTGTCTACCCTAGACTAACGCAGACAAGGAAACCAGGGGTTTTCACCTGTGTCCCTGGAGCTTGTCTACCCTAGACTAACGCAGACAAGGAAACCGGGGGATTTCACGTGTGTCCCTGGAGATTGTGTACCCTAGACTAACGCAGACATGATACCAGGGGGTTTCACGTGTGTCCCTGGAGCTTCTCTACCCAAGACTAACGCAGACAAGGAAACCGGGGGACTCACGTCAGTCCGTGGAGTTTGTCTACCCTAGACTAACGCAGACAAGGAAACCAGGGGGTTTCATGTGTGCCCCTGGAGCTTGTCTACCCTAGACTAACGCAGACAAGGAAACCAGGGGGTTTCACCTGTGTCCCTGGAGCTTGTCTATCCTAGACTAACGCAGACAAGGAAACCAGGGGGTTTCACGTGTGTCCCGGGAGCTTGTCTACCCTAGACTAACGCAGACAAGGAAACCAGGGCTTTTCACCTGTGTCCCTGGAGCTTGTCTACCCTAGACTAACACAGACAAGGAAACCAGGGGGTTTCACGTGTGTCCCTGGAGCTTGTCTACCCAAGACTAACGCAGACAAGGAAACCAGGGGGTTTCACCTGTGTCGCTGGAGCTTGTCTACCCAAGACTAACACAGACAAGGAAACCAGCGGAACTCACCTGTGTCCCTGGAGCTTGTCTACCCTAGACTAAGAGAGACAAGGAAACCAGGGGGTTTCACGTGTGTCCCTGGCGCTTGTCTACCCAAGACTAACGCAGACAAGGAAACCAGGGGGTTTCACGTGTGTCCCTGGAGCTTGTCTACCCAAGACTAACGCAGACAAGGAAACCAGGGGCTTTCACCTGTGTCCCTGGAGCTTGTCTACCCAAGACTAACGCAGACAAGGAAACCAGTGGAACTCACCTGTGTCCCTGGAGCTTGTCTACCCTAGACGAACATAGACAAGGAAACCAGGGGGTTTCACCTGTGCCCCTGGAGCTTGTCTACCCTAGACTAACGCAGACAAGGAAACCAGGGGGTTTCACCTGTGTCCCTGGAGCTTGACTACCCTAGACTAACGTAGACAAGGAAACCAGGGGGTTTCACGTGTGTCCCGGGAGCTTGTCTACCCTAGACTAACGCAGACAAGGAAACCAGGGGTTTTCACCTGTGTCCCTGGATCTTGTCTACCCAAGAATAACTCAGACAAGGAAACCAGGGGGTTTCACCTGTGTTCCTGGAGCTTGTCTGCCCTAGACTAATGCAGACAAGGTAACCAGGGGGATTCACGTGTGTCCCTGGAGCTTGTCAACACTAGACTAATGCAGACAAGGAAACCAGGGGGTTTCACGTGTGTCCCTGGATCTTGTCTACCCTAGACTAACGCAGACAAGTAAACCAGGGGGTTTCACCTGTGTCCCTGGTGCTTGTCTACCCGAGACTAACGCAGACAAGGAAACCAGGGGGTTTCACGTGTGTCCCTGGATCATGTCTACCCAAGACTAACGCAGACAAGGAAACCAGCGGGTTTCACCTGTGTCCCTGGAGCTTGTCTGCCCTAGACTAACGCAGATGAGGAAACCAGGGGGTTTCACCTGTGTCCCTGGAGCTTGTCTACCCTAGACTAACGCAGATGAGGAAACCAGGGGGTTTCACCTGTATCCCTGGAGCTTGTCTACCCTAGACTAACGCAGATAAGGAAACCAGGGGGTTTCACCTGTGTCCCTGGAGCTTGTCTACCCTAGACTAACGCAGACAAGGAAACCAGGGGGTTTCACCTGTGTCCCTGGAGCTTGTCTACCCTAGACTAACATAGACAAGGAAACCAGGGGGTTTCACGTGTGTCCCGGGAGCTTGTCTACCCTAGACTAACGCAGACAAGGAAACCAGGGGTTTTCACGTGTGACCCTGGAGCTTGTCTGCCCTAAACTAATGCAGACAAGGAAACCAGGGGGTTTCACGTGTGTCCGTGGAGCTTGTCTACCCTAGACTAACTCAGACAGGGAAACCAGGGGGTTTCTCCTGTATCCCCGGAGCTTGTCTACCCTAGACTAACGCAGATAAGGAAACCAGGGGGTTTCACCTGTGTTCCTGGAGCTTGTCTACCCTAGACTAACGCAGACAAGGAAACCAGGGGAACTCACCTGTGTCCCTGGAGCTTGTCTACCCAAGACTAACGCAGACAAGGAAACCAGGGGGTTTCACCTGTGTCCCTGGAGCTTGTCTACCCAAGACTAACGCAGACAAGGAAACCAGGGGAACTCACCTGTGTCCCTGGAGCTTGTCTACCCTAGACTAACGCAGACAAGGAAACCAGGGGGTTTCACCTGTGTTCCTGGAGCTTGTCTACCCTAGACTAACGCAGACAAGGAAACCAGGGGGTTTCACGTGTGTCCCTGGAGCTTGTCTACCCAAGACTAACGCAGACAAGGAAACCAGGGGGTTTCACGTGTGTCCCTGGAGCTTGTCTACCCTAGACTAACATAGACAAGGAAACCAGGGGAACTCACCTGTGTCCCTGGAGCTTGTCTACCCAAGACTAACATGGACAAGGAAACCAGGGGGTTTCACGTGTGTCCCTGGAGCTTGTCTACACAAGACTAACGCAGACAAGGAAACCAGCGGGTTTCACGTGTGTCCCTGGAGCTTGTCTACCCAAGACTAACGCAGACAAGGAAACCAGGGGGTTTCACGTGTGTCCCTGGAGCTTGTCTACCCTAGACTAACATAGACAAGGAAAACAGGGGAACTCACCTGTGTCCCTGGAACTTGTCTACCCAAGACTAACGCAGACAAGGAAACCAGGGGAACTCACCTGTGTCCCTGGAGCTTGTCTACCCTAGACTAACGCAGACAAGGAAACCAGGGGGTTTCACCTGCGTCCCTGGTGCTTGTCTACCCTAGACTAACGCAGACAAGGAAACCAGGGGGTTTCACGTGTGTCCCTGGATCATGTCTACCCAAGACTAACGCAGACAAGGAAACCAGCGGGTTTCACCTGTGTCCCTGGAGCTTGTCTACCCTAGACTAACGCAGATGAGGAAACCAGGGGGTTTCAACTGTGTCCCTGGAGCTTGTCTACCCTAGACTAACGCAGACAAGGAAACCAGGGGGTTTCACCTGTATCCCTGGAGCTTGTCTACCCTAGTCTAACGCAGACAAGGAAACCAGGGCGTTTCACCTGTGTCCCTGGAGCTTGTCTACCCTAGTCTTACGCACACAAGGAATCCAGGGGGTTTCACCTGTGTCCCTGGAGCTTGTCTACCCTAGACTAACGCAGACAAGGAAACCAGGGGGTTTCACCTGTGTCCCTGGAGCTTGTCTACCCTAGTCTAACGCAGACAAGGAAACCAAGGGGTTTCACGTGTGTCCCTGGAGCTTGTCTACCCAAGACTAACGCAGACAAGGAAACCAGGGGGTTTCACGTGTGTCCCTGGAGCTTGTCTACCCAAGACTAACGCAGACAAGGAAACCAGGGGCTTTCACCTGTGTCCCTGGAGCTTGTCTACCCAAGACTAACGCAGACAAGGAAACCAGTGGAACTCACCTGTGTCCCTGGAGCTTGTCTACCCTAGACGAACATAGACAAGGAAACCAGGGGGTTTCACCTGTGCCCCTGGAGCTTGTCTACCCTAGACTAACGCAGACAAGGAAACCAGGGGGTTTCACCTGTGTCCCTGGAGCTTGACTACCCTAGACTAACGTAGACAAGGAAACCAGGGGGTTTCACGTGTGTCCCGGGAGCTTGTCTACCCTAGACTAACGCAGACAAGGAAACCAGGGGTTTTCACCTGTGTCCCTGGATCTTGTCTACCCAAGAATAACTCAGACAAGGAAACCAGGGGGTTTCACCTGTGTTCCTGGAGCTTGTCTGCCCTAGACTAATGCAGACAAGGTAACCAGGGGGATTCACGTGTGTCCCTGGAGCTTGTCAACACTAGACTAATGCAGACAAGGAAACCAGGGGGTTTCACGTGTGTCCCTGGATCTTGTCTACCCTAGACTAACGCAGACAAGTAAACCAGGGGGTTTCACCTGTGTCCCTGGTGCTTGTCTACCCGAGACTAACGCAGACAAGGAAACCAGGGGGTTTCACGTGTGTCCCTGGATCATGTCTACCCAAGACTAACGCAGACAAGGAAACCAGCGGGTTTCACCTGTGTCCCTGGAGCTTGTCTGCCCTAGACTAACGCAGATGAGGAAACCAGGGGGTTTCACCTGTGTCCCTGGAGCTTGTCTACCCTAGACTAACGCAGATGAGGAAACCAGGGGGTTTCACCTGTATCCCTGGAGCTTGTCTACCCTAGACTAACGCAGATAAGGAAACCAGGGGGTTTCACCTGTGTCCCTGGAGCTTGTCTACCCTAGACTAACGCAGACAAGGAAACCAGGGGGTTTCACCTGTGTCCCTGGAGCTTGTCTACCCTAGACTAACATAGACAAGGAAACCAGGGGGTTTCACGTGTGTCCCGGGAGCTTGTCTACCCTAGACTAACGCAGACAAGGAAACCAGGGGTTTTCACGTGTGACCCTGGAGCTTGTCTGCCCTAAACTAATGCAGACAAGGAAACCAGGGGGTTTCACGTGTGTCCGTGGAGCTTGTCTACCCTAGACTAACTCAGACAGGGAAACCAGGGGGTTTCTCCTGTATCCCCGGAGCTTGTCTACCCTAGACTAACGCAGATAAGGAAACCAGGGGGTTTCACCTGTGTTCCTGGAGCTTGTCTACCCTAGACTAACGCAGACAAGGAAACCAGGGGAACTCACCTGTGTCCCTGGAGCTTGTCTACCCAAGACTAACGCAGACAAGGAAACCAGGGGGTTTCACCTGTGTCCCTGGAGCTTGTCTACCCAAGACTAACGCAGACAAGGAAACCAGGGGAACTCACCTGTGTCCCTGGAGCTTGTCTACCCTAGACTAACGCAGACAAGGAAACCAGGGGGTTTCACCTGTGTTCCTGGAGCTTGTCTACCCTAGACTAACGCAGACAAGGAAACCAGGGGGTTTCACGTGTGTCCCTGGAGCTTGTCTACCCAAGACTAACGCAGACAAGGAAACCAGGGGGTTTCACGTGTGTCCCTGGAGCTTGTCTACCCTAGACTAACATAGACAAGGAAACCAGGGGAACTCACCTGTGTCCCTGGAGCTTGTCTACCCAAGACTAACATGGACAAGGAAACCAGGGGGTTTCACGTGTGTCCCTGGAGCTTGTCTACACAAGACTAACGCAGACAAGGAAACCAGCGGGTTTCACGTGTGTCCCTGGAGCTTGTCTACCCAAGACTAACGCAGACAAGGAAACCAGGGGGTTTCACGTGTGTCCCTGGAGCTTGTCTACCCTAGACTAACATAGACAAGGAAAACAGGGGAACTCACCTGTGTCCCTGGAGCTTGTCTACCCAAGACTAACGCAGACAAGGAAACCAGGGGAACTCACCTGTGTCCCTGGAGCTTGTCTACCCTAGACTAACGCAGACAAGGAAACCAGGGGGTTTCACCTGCGTCCCTGGTGCTTGTCTACCCTAGACTAACGCAGACAAGGAAACCAGGGGGTTTCACGTGTGTCCCTGGATCATGTCTACCCAAGACTAACGCAGACAAGGAAACCAGCGGGTTTCACCTGTGTCCCTGGAGCTTGTCTACCCTAGACTAACGCAGATGAGGAAACCAGGGGGTTTCAACTGTGTCCCTGGAGCTTGTCTACCCTAGACTAACGCAGACAAGGAAACCAGGGGGTTTCACCTGTATCCCTGGAGCTTGTCTACCCTAGTCTAACGCAGACAAGGAAACCAGGGCGTTTCACCTGTGTCCCTGGAGCTTGTCTACCCTAGTCTTACGCACACAAGGAATCCAGGGGGTTTCACCTGTGTCCCTGGAGCTTGTCTACCCTAGACTAACGCAGACAAGGAAACCAGGGGGTTTCACCTGTGTCCCTGGAGCTTGTCTACCCTAGTCTAACGCAGACAAGGAAACCAAGGGGTTTCACGTGTGTCCCTGGAGCTTGTCTACCCAAGACTAACGCAGACAAGGAAACCAGGGGCTTTCACCTGTGTCCCTGGAGCTTGTCTACCCAAGACTAACGCAGACAAGGAAACCAGTGGAACTCACCTGTGTCCCTGGAGCTTGTCTACCCTAGACGAACATAGACAAGGAAACCAGGGGGTTTCACCTGTGCCCCTGGAGCTTGTCTACCCTAGACTAACGCAGACAAGGAAACCAGGGGGTTTCACCTGTGTCCCTGGAGCTTGACTACCCTAGACTAACGTAGACAAGGAAACCAGGGGGTTTCACGTGTGTCCCGGGAGCTTGTCTACCCTAGACTAACGCAGACAAGGAAACCAGGGGTTTTCACCTGTGTCCCTGGATCTTGTCTACCCAAGAATAACTCAGACAAGGAAACCAGGGGGTTTCACCTGTGTTCCTGGAGCTTGTCTGCCCTAGACTAATGCAGACAAGGTAACCAGGGGGATTCACGTGTGTCCCTGGAGCTTGTCAACACTAGACTAATGCAGACAAGGAAACCAGGGGGTTTCACGTGTGTCCCTGGATCTTGTCTACCCTAGACTAACGCAGACAAGTAAACCAGGGGGTTTCACCTGTGTCCCTGGTGCTTGTCTACCCTAGACTAACGCAGACAAGGAAACCAGGGGGTTTCACGTGTGTCCCTGGATCATGTCTACCCAAGACTAACGCAGACAAGGAAACCAGCGGGTTTCACCTGTGTCCCTGGAGCTTGTCTACCCTAGACTAACGCAGATGAGGAAACCAGGGGGTTTCACCTGTGTCCCTGGAGCTTGTCTACCCTAGACTAACGCAGATGAGGAAACTAGGGGGTTTCACCTGTATCCCTGGAGCTTGTCTACCCTAGACTAACGCAGATAAGGAAACCAGGGGGTTTCACCTGTGTCCCTGGAGCTTGTCTACCCTAGACTAACGCAGACAAGGAAACCAGGGGGTTTCACCTGTGTCCCTGGAGCTTGTCTACCCTAGACTAACATAGACAAGGAAACCAGGGGGTTTCACGTGTGTCCCGGGAGCTTGGCTACCCTAGACTAACGCAGACAAGGAAACCAGGGGTTTTCACGTGTGACCCTGGAGCTTGTCTGCCCTAAACTAATGCAGACAAGGAAACCAGGGGGTTTCACGTGTGTCCGTGGAGCTTGTCTACCCTAGACTAACTCAGACAGGGAAACCAGGGGGTTTCTCCTGTGTCCCCGGAGCTTGTCTACCCTAGACTAACGCAGATAAGGAAACCAGGGGGTTTCACCTGTGTTCCTGGAGCTTGTCTACCCTAGACTAACGCAGACAAGGAAACCAGGGGGTTTCACGTGTGTCCCTGGAGCTTGTCTACCCAAGACTAACGCAGACAAGGAAACCAGGGGGTTTCACCTGTGTCCCTGGAGCTTGTCTACCCAAGACTAACGCAGACAAGGAAACCAGGGGAACTCACCTGTGTCCCTGGAGCTTGTCTACCCTAGACTAACGCAGACAAGGAAACCAGGGGGTTTCACCTGTGTTCCTGGAGCTTGTCTACCCTAGACTAACGCAGACAAGGAAACCAGGGGGTTTCACGTGTGTCCCTGGAGCTTGTCTACCCAAGACTAACGCAGACAAGGAAACCAGGGGGTTTCACGTGTGTCCCTGGAGCTTGTCTACCCTAGACTAACATAGACAAGGAAACCAGGGGAACTCACCTGTGTCCCTGGAGCTTGTCTACCCAAGACTAACATGGACAAGGAAACTAGGGGGTTTCACGTGTGTCCCTGGAGCTTGTCTACACAAGACTAACGCAGACAAGGAAACCAGCGGGTTTCACGTGTGTCCCTGGAGCTTGTCTACCCAAGACTAACGCAGACAAGGAAACCAGGGGGTTTCACGTGTGTCCCTGGAGCTTGTCTACCCTAGACTAACATAGACAAGGAAACCAGGGGAACTCACCTGTGTCCCTGGAGCTTGTCTACCCAAGACTAACGCAGACAAGGAAACCAGGGGAACTCACCTGTGTCCCTGGAGCTTGTCTACCCTAGACTAACGCAGACAAGGAAACCAGGGGGTTTCACCTGCGTCCCTGGTGCTTGTCTACGCTAGACTAACGCAGACAAGGAAACCAGGGGGTTTCACGTGTGTCCCTGGATCATGTCTACCCAAGACTAACGCAGACAAGGAAACCAGCGGGTTTCACCTGTGTCCCTGGAGCTTGTCTACCCTAGACTAACGCAGATGAGGAAACCAGGGGGTTTCACCTGTGTCCCTGGAGCTTGTCTACCCTAGACTAACGCAGACAAGGAAACCAGGGGGTTTCACCTGTATCCCTGGAGCTTGTCTACCCTAGTCTAACGCAGACAAGGAAACCAGGGTGTTTCACCTGTGTCCCTGGAGCTTGTCTACCCTAGTCTTACGCACACAAGGAATCCAGGGGGTTTCACCTGTGTCCCTGGAGCTTGTCTACCCTAGACTAATGCAGACAAGGAAACCAGGGGGTTTCACGTGTGTCCCAGGAGCTTGTCTACCCAAGACTAACGCAGACAAGCGAACCGGGGGACTCACGTGAGTCCCTGGAGCTTGTCTACCCTAGACTAACGCAGACAAGGAAACCAGGGGGTTTCACGTGTGTCCCGGGAGCTTGTCTACCCTAGACTAACGCAGACAAGGAAACCAGGGGATTTCACATGTGACCCTGGAGCTTGTCTGCCCTAAACTAATGCAGACAAGGAAACCAGGGGGTTTCACGTGTGTCCGTGGAGCTTGTCTACCCTAGACTAACGCAGACAAGGAAACCAGGGGGTTTCACGTGTGTCCTTGGATCTTGTCTACCCTAGACTAACGCAGACAAGGAAACCAGGGGTTTTCACCTGTGTCCCTGGAGCTTGTCTACCCTAGACTAACGCAGACAAGGAAAACGGGGGATTTCACGTGTGTCCCTGGAGATTGTGTACCCTAGACTAACGCAGACATGATACCAGGGGGTTTCACGTGTGTCCCTGGAGCTTCTCTACCCAAGACTAACGCAGACAAGGAAACCGGGGGACACACGTCAGTCCCTGGAGTTTGTCTACCCTAGACTAACGCAGACAAGGAAACCAGGGGGTTTCATGTGTGCCCCTGGAGCTTGTCTACCCTAGACTAACGCAGACAAGGAAACCAGGGGGTTTCACCTGTGTCCCTGGAGCTTGTCTACCCTAGACTAACGTAGACAAGGAAACCAGGGGGTTTCACGTGTGTCCCGGGAGCTTGTCTACCCTAGACTAACGCAGACAAGGAAACCAGGGGTTTTCACCTGTGTCCCTGGAGCTTGTCTACCCTAGACTAACACAGACAAGGAAACCAGGGGGTTTCACGTGTGTCCCTGGAGCTTGTCTACCCTAGACTAACGCAGACAAGGAAACCAGGGGGTTTTCACGTGTATCCTTGGATCCTGTCTACCCTAGACTGACGCAGACAAGGAAACCAGGGGGTTTCACGTGTGTCCCTGGAGCTTGTCTACCCTAGACTAACACAGACAAGGAAACCAGGGGGTTTCACGTGTGTCCCTGGAGCTTGGCTACCCAAGACTAACGCAGACAAGGAAACCAGGGGTTTTCACGTGTGACCCTGGAGCTTGTCTGCCCTAACTAATGCAGACAAGGAAACCAGGGGGTTTCACCTGTGTCCCTGGAGCTTGTCTACCCTAGACTAACGCAGACAAGGAAACCAGGGGGTTTCACGTGTGTCCCTGGAGCTTGTCTACCCAATACTAACGCAGACAAGGAAACCAGAGGGTTTCACCTTTGTCCCTGGAGCTTGTCTACCCTAGACTAACACAGACAAGGAAACCTGGGCGTTTCACCTGTGTCCCTGGAGCTTGTCTACCCTAGACTTACGCACACAAGGAATCCAGGGGGTTTCACCTGTGTCCCTGGAGCTTGTCTACCCTAGACTAACGCAGACAAGGAAACCAGGGGGTTTCACCTGTGTCCCTGGAGCTTGTCTACCCTAGTCTAACGCAGACAAGGAAACCAGGGGGTTTCACCTGTATCCCTGGAGCTTGTCTACCCTAGACTAACGCAGACAAGGAAACCAGGGGGTTTCACCTTTGTCCCTGGAGCTTGTCTACCCTAGACTAACGCAGACAAGGAAACCTGGGCGTTTCACCTGTGTCCCTGGAGCTTGTCTACCCTAGACTTACGCACACAAGGAATCCAGGGGGTTTCACCTGTGTCCCTGGAGCTTGTCTACCCTAGACTAACGCAGACAAGGAAACCAGGGGGTTTCACCTGTGTCCCTGGAGCTTGTCTACCCTAGTCTAACGCAGACAAGGAAACCAGGGGGTTTCACCTGTGTCCCTGGAGCTTGTCTACCCTAGACTAACGCAGACAAGGAAACCAGGGGGTTTCGCCTGTGTCCCTGGAGCTTGTCTACCCTAGACTAACGTACACAAGGAAACCAGGGGGTTTCACCTGTGTCCCTGGAGCTTGTCTACCCACGACTAACGTAGACAAGGAAACCAGGGGGTTTCACCTCTGTCCCTGGAGCTTGTCTACCCACGACTAACGCAGAGAAGGAAAACAAGGGTTTTCACGTGTGACCTTGGAGCTTGTCTACCCTAGACTATCACAGACAAGGAAACCAGGGGGTTTCACTTGTGTCCCTGGAGCTTGTCTACCCTAGACTAATGCAGACAAGGAAACCAGGGGGTTTCACGTGTGTCCCTGGAGCTTGTCTACCCAAGACTAACGCAGACAAGCGAACCGGGGGACTCACGTGAGTCCCTGGAGCTTGTCTACCCTAGACTAACGCAGACAAGGAAACCAGGGGGTTTCACGTGTGTCCCGGGAGCTTGTCTACCCTAGACTAACGCAGACAAGGAAACCAGGGGTTTTCACATGTGACCCTGGAGCTTGTCTGCCCTAAACTAATGCAGACAAGGAAACCAGGGGGTTTCACGTGTGTCCGTGGAGCTTGTCTACCCTAGACTAACGCAGACAAGGAAACCAGGGGGTTTCACGTGTGTCCTTGGATCTTGTCTACCCTAGACTAACGCAGACAAGGAAACCAGGGGTTTTCACCTGTGTCCCTGGAGCTTGTCTACCCTAGACTAAAGCAGACAAGGAAACCGGGGGATTTCACGTGTGTCCCTGGAGATTGTGTACCCTAGACTAACGCAGACATGATACCAGGGGGTTTCACGTGTCTCCCTGGAGCTTGTCTACCCAAGACTAACGCAGACAAGGAAATCGGGGGACTCACGTCAGTCCCTGGAGTTTGTCTACCCTAGACTAACGCAGACAAGGAAACCAGGGGGTTTCATGTGTGCCCCTGGAGCTTGTCTACCCTAGACTAACGCAGACAAGGAAACCAGGGGGTTTCACCTGTGTCCCTGGAGCTTGTCTTCCCTAGACTAACGTAGACAAGGAAACCAGGGGGTTTCACGTGTGTCCCGGGAGCTTGTCTACCCTAGACTAACGCAGACAAGGAAACCATGGGTTTTCACGTGTGACCCTGGAGCTTGTCTGCCCTAAACTAATGCAGACAAGGAAACCAGGGGGTTTCACGTGTGTCCGTGGAGCTTGTCTACCCTAGACTAACGCAGACAAGGAAAGCCAGGGGGTTTCACGTGTGTCCTTGGATCTTGTCTACCCTAGACTAACGCAGACAAGGAAACCAGGGGTTTTCACCTGTGTCCCTGGAGCTTGTCTACCCTAGACTAACGCAGACAAGGAAACCAGGGGATTTCACGTGTGTCCCTGGAGATTGTGTACCCTAGACTAACGCAGACATGAAACCAGGGGGTTTCACGTGTGTCCCTGGAGCTTGGCTACCCAAGATTAATGCAGACAAGGAAACCACGGGGTTTCACGTGTGTCCCTGGAGCTTGTCTACACTAGACTAATGCAGACAGGGAAACCAGGGGGTTTCACGTGTGTCCCGGGAGCTTGTCTACCCTAGACTAACGCAGACAAGGAAACCAGGGGTTTTCACGTGTGACCCTGGAGCTTGTCTACCCTAGACTAACGCAGACAAGGAAACCAGGGGGTTTTCACGTGTATCGTTGGATCTTGTCTACCCAAGACTAACGCAGACAAGGAAACCAGGGGTTTTCACCTGTGTCCCTGGAGCTTGTCTACCCTAGACTAACGTAGACAAGGAAACCAGGGGGTTTCACCTGTGTCCCTGGAGCTTGTCTACCCACGACTAACGTAGACAAGGAAACCAGGGGGTTTCACCTGTGTCCCTGGAGCTTGTCTACCCACGACTAACGCAGAGAAGGAAAACAAGGGTTTTCACGTGTGACCTTGGAGCTTGTCTACCCTAGACTAACGCAGACAAGGAAACCAGGGGGTTTTCACCTGTGTCCCTGGAGCTTGTCTACCCTAGACTAACACAGACAAGGAAACCAGGGAGTTTCACCTGTGTCCCTGATGCTTGTCTACCCTAGACTAACGCAGACAAGGAAACCAGGGGGTTTTCACGTGTATCCTTGGATCTTGTCTACCCTAGACTGACGCAGACAAGGAAACCAGGGGATTTCACGTGTGTCACTGGAGCTTGTCTACCCTAGACTAACACAGACAAGGAAACCAGGGGGTTTCACGTGTGTCCCTGGAGCTTAGCTACCCAAGATTAATGCAGACAAGGAAACCCGGGGGTTTCACGTGTGTCCCTGGAGCTTGTCTACCCTAGACTAACGCAGACAAGGAAACCAGGGGGTTTCACGTGTGTCCCTGGAGCTTGGCTACCCAAGATTAATGCAGACAAGGAAACCAGGGGGTTTCACGTGTGTCCCTGGAGCTTGTCTACCCTAGACTAACGCAGACAAGGAAACCAGGGGGTTTCGAGTGTGTCCCTGGAGCTTGTCTACCCTAGACTAACACAGACAAGGAAACCAGGGGGTTTCACGTGTGTCCCTGGAGCTTGGCTACCCAAGATTAATGCAGACAAGGAAACCCGGGGGTTTCACGTGTGTCCCTGGAGCTTGTCTACCGTAGACTAACGCAGACAAGGAAACCAGGGGGTTTCACGTGTGTCCCTGGAGCTTGGCAACCCAAGATTAATGCAGACAAGGAAACCAGGGGGTTTCACGTGTGTCCCTGGAGCTTGTCTACCCTAGACTAACGCAGACAAGGAAACCAGGGGGTTTCACGTGTGTCCCTGGAGCTTGTCTACCCTAGACTAACGCAGACAAGGAAAGCAGGGGGATTCACCTGTGTCCCTGGAGCTTGTCTACCCTAGACTAACGCAGACAAGGAAACCAGGGGTTTTCACCTGTGTCCCTGGAGCTTTTCTACCCTAGACTAACGCAGACAAGGAAACCGGGGGATTTCACGTGTGTCCCTGGAGATTGTGTACCCTAGACTAACGCAGACATGATACCAGGGGGTTTCACTTGTGTCCCTGGAGCTTGTCTACCCAAGACTAACGCAGACAAGGAAATCGGGGGACTCACGTCAGTCCCTGGAGTTTGTCTACCCTAGACTAACGCAGACAAGGAAACCAGGGGGTTTCATGTGTGCCCCTGGAGCTTGTCTACCCTAGACTAACGCAGACAAGGAAACCAGGGGGTTTCACCTGTGTCCCTGGAGCTTCTCTACCCTAGACTAACGTAGACAAGGAAACCAGGGGGTTTCACGTGTGTCCCGGGAGCTTGTCTACCCTAGACTAACGCAGACAAGGAAACCAGGGGTTTTCACGTGTGACCCTGGAGCTTGTCTGCCCTAAACTAATGCAGACAAGGAAACCAGGGGGTTTCACGTGTGTCCGTGGAGCTTGTCTACCCTAGACTAACGCAGACAAGGAAAGCCAGGGGGTTTCACGTGTGTCCTTGGATCTTGTCTACCCTAGACTAACGCAGACAAGGAAACCAGGAGTTTTCACCTGTGTCCCTGGAGCTTGTCTACCCTAGACTAACGCAGACAAGGAAACCAGGGGATTTCACGTGTGTCCCTGGAGATTGTGTACCCTAGACTAACGCAGACATGAAACCAGGGGGTTTCACGTGTGTCCCTGGAGCTTGGCTACCCAAGATTAATGCAGACAAGGAAACCACGGGGTTTCACGTGTGTCCCTGGAGCTTGTCTACACTAGACTAATGCAGACAGGGAAACCAGGGGGTTTCACGTGTGTCCCGGGAGCTTGTCTACCCTAGACTAACGCAGACAAGGAAACCAGGGGTTTTCACGTGTGACCCTGGAGCTTGTCTACCCTAGACTAACGTAGACAAGGAAACCAGGGGGTTTCACCTGTGTCCCTGGAGCTTGTCTACCCTAGACTAACGTAGACAAGGAAACCAGGTGGTTTTCACGTGTATCGTTGGATCTTGTCTACCCAAGACTAACGCAGACAAGGAAACCAGGGGGTTTCACCTGTGTCCCTGGAGCTTGTCTACCCTAGACTAACGTAGACAAGGAAACCAGGGGGTTTCACCTGTGTCCCTGGAGCTTGTCTACCCTAGACTAACGTAGACAAGGAAACCAGGGGGTTTTCACGTGTATCGTTGGATCTTGTCTACCCAAGACTAACGCAGACAAGGAAACCAGGGGGTTTCACCTGTGTCCCTGGAGCTTGTCTACCCTAGACTAACGTAGACAAGGAAACCAGGGGGTTTCACCTGTGTCCCTGGAGCTTGTCTACCCACGACTAACGTAGACAAGGAAACCAGGGGGTTTCACCTGTGTCCCTGGAGCTTGTCTACCCACGACTAACGCAGAGAAGGAAAACAAGGGTTTTCACGTGTGACCTTGGAGCTTGTCTACCCTAGACTAACGCAGACAAGGAAACCAGGGGTTTTCACCTGTGTCCCTGGAGCTTGTCTACCCTAGACTAACACAGACAAGGAAACCAGGGGGTTTCACCTGTGTCCCTGGTGCTTCTCTACCCTAGACTGACGCAGACAAGGAAACCAGGGGGTTTCACGTGTGTCCCTGGAGCTTGTCTACCCTAGACTAACACAGACAAGGAAACCAGGGGGTTTCACGTGTGTCCCTGGAGCTTGGCTACCCAAGATTAATGCAGACAAGGAAACCCGGGGGTTTCACGTGTGTCCCTGGAGCTTGTCTACCCTAGACTAACGCAGACAAGGAAACCAGGGGGTTTCACGTGTGTCCCTGGAGCTTGGCTACCCAAGATTAATGCAGACAAGGAAACCAGGGGGTTTCACGTGTGTCCCTGGAGCTTGTCTACCCTAGACTAACGCAGACAAGGAAACCAGGGGGTTTCACGTGTGTCCCTGGAGCTTGTCTACCCTAGACTAACACAGACAAGGAAACCAGGGGGTTTCACGTGTGTCCCTGGAGCTTGGCTACCCAAGATTAATGCAGACAAGGAAACCCGGGGGTTTCACGTGTGTCCCTGGAGCTTGTCTACCGTAGGCTAACGCAGACAAGGAAACCAGGGGGTTTCACGTGTGTCCCTGGAGCTTGGCTACCCAAGATTAATGCAGACAAGGAAACCAGGGGGTTTCACGTGTGTCCCTGGAGCTTGTCTACCCTAGACTAACGCAGACAAGGAAACCAGGGGGTTTCACGTGTGTCCCTGGAGCTTGTCTACCCTAGACTAACTCAGACAAGGAAAGCAGGGGGATTCACCTGTGTTCCTGGAGCTTGTCTACCCTAGACTTACGCACACAAGGAATCCAGGGGGTTTCACCTGTGTCCCTGGAGCTTGTCTACCCTAGCCTAACGCAGACAAGGAAACCAGGGGGTTTCACCTGTGTCCCTGGAGTTTGTCTACCCAAGACTAACGCAGACAAGGAAACCAGGGGGTTTCACGTGTGTCCCTGGAGCTTGTCTACCCTAGACTAACAGAGACAAGGAAACCAGGGGGTTTCACGTGTGTCCCTGGAGCTTGTCTACCCAAGACTAACGCAGACAAGGAAACCAGGGGGTTTCACGTGTGTCCCTGGAGCTTGTCTACCCAAGACTAACAGAGACAAGGAAACCAGGGGGTTTCACGTGTGTCCCTGGAGCTTGTCTACTCAAGACTAACGCAGACAAGGAAACCAGGGGGTTTCACGTGTGTCCATGGAGTTTGTCTACCCAAGACTAACGCAGACAAGGAAACCAGGGGAACTCACCTGTGTTCCTGGAGCTTGTCTGCCCTAGACTAATGCAGACAAGGTAACCAGGGGGATTCACGTGTGTCCCTGGAGCTTGTCTACCCTAGACTAATGCAGACAAGGAAACCACGGGGTTTCACGTGTGTCCCTGGATCTTGTCTACCCAAGAATAACTCAGACAAGGAAACCAGGGGGTTTCACGTGTGTCCCTGAATCTTGTCTACCCTAGACTAACGCAGACAAGGAAACCAGGGGGTTTCACCTGCGTCCCTGGTGCTTGTCTACCCTAGACTAACGCAGACAAGGAAACCAGGGGGTTTCACCTGTGTCCCTGGAGCTTGTCTACCCACGACTAACGCAGACAATGAAACCAAGGGGTTTCACGTGTGTCCTTGGAGCTTGTCTACCCTAGACTAACGCAGATATGGAAACCAGGGGGTTTCACCTGTGTCCCTGGAGCTTGTCTACCCTAGACTAACGCAGACAAGGAAACCAGGGGGTTTCACCTGTGTCCCTGGAGCTTGTCTACCCTAGACTAACGTAGACAAGGAAACCAGGGGGTTTCACCTGTGTCCCTGGAGCTTCTCTACCCTAGACTAACGTAGACAAGGAAACCAGGGGGTTTCACGTGTGTCCCTGGATCTTGTCTACCCAAGAATAACTCAGACAAGGAAACCAGGTGGTTTCACGTGTGTCCCTGGATCTTGTCTACCCTAGACTAACGCAGACAAGGAAACCAGGGGGTTTCACCTGTGTCCCTGGTGCTTGTCTACCCTAGACTAACGCAGACAAGGAAACCAGGGGGTTTCACGTGTGTCCCTGGATCTTGTCTACCCAAGACTAACGCAGACAAGGAAACCAGAGGGTTTCACGTGTGTCCCTGGAGCTTCTCTACCCTAGACTAACGCAGATAAGGAAACCAGGGGGTTTCACGTGTGTCCCTGGAGCTTGTCTACCCTAGACTAACGCAGATAAGGAAACCAGGGGGTTTCACGTGTGTCCCTGGATCTTGTCTACCCAAGAATAACTCAGACAAGGAAACCAGGTGGTTTCACGTGTGTCCCTGGAGCTTGTCTACCCTAGACTAACAGAGACAAGGAAACCAGGGGGTTTCACGTGTGTCCCTGGAGCTTGTCTACCCAAGACTAACAGAGACAAGGAAACCAGGGGGTTTCACGTGTGTCCCTGGAGCTTGTCTACCCTAGACTAACGCAGATATGGAAACCAGGGGGTTTCACCTGTGTCCCTGGAGCTTGTCTACCCTAGACTAACGCAGACAAGGAAACCAGGGGGTTTCACCTGTGTCCCTGGAGCTTGTCTACCCTAGACAAACGTAAACAAGGAAACCAGGGGGTTTCACCTGTGTCCCTGGAGCTTCTCTACCCTAGACTAACGCAGACAAGGAAACCAGGGGAACTCACCTGTGTTCCTGGAGCTTGTCTGCCCTAGACTAATGCAGACAAGGTAACCAGGGGGATTCACGTGTGTCCCTGGAGCTTGTCTACCCTAGACTAATGCAGACAAGGAAACCACGGGGTTTCACGTGTGTCCCTGGATCTTGTCTACCCAAGAATAACTCAGACAAGGAAACCAGGGGGTTTCACGTGTGTCCCTGAATCTTGTCTACCCTAGACTAACGCAGACAAGGAAACCAGGGGGTTTCACCTGCGTCCCTGGTGCTTGTCTACCCTAGACTAACGCAGACAAGGAAACCAGGGGGTTTCACCTGTGTCCCTGGAGCTTGTCTACCCACGACTAACGCAGACAATGAAACCAAGGGGTTTCACGTGTGTCCTTGGAGCTTGTCTACCCTAGACTAACGCAGATATGGAAACCAGGGGGTTTCACCTGTGTCCCTGGAGCTTGTCTACCCTAGACTAACGCAGACAAAGAAACCAGGGGGTTTCACCTGTGTCCCTGGAGCTTGTCTACCCTAGACTAACGTAGACAAGGAAACCAGGGGGTTTCACCTGTGTCCCTGGAGCTTCTCTACCCTAGACTAACGTAGACAAGGAAACCAGGGGGTTTCACGTGTGTCCCTGGATCTTGTCTACCCAAGAATAACTCAGACAAGGAAACCAGGTGGTTTCACGTGTGTCCCTGGATCTTGTCTACCCTAGACTAACGCAGACAAGGAAACCAGGGGGTTTCACCTGTGTCCCTGGTGCTTGTCTACCCTAGACTAACGCAGACAAGGAAACCAGGGGGTTTCACGTGTGTCCCTGGATCTTGTCTACCCAAGACTAACGCAGACAAGGAAACCAGAGGGTTTCACGTGTGTCCCTGGAGCTTCTCTACCCTAGACTAACGCAGATAAGGAAACCAGGGGGTTTCACGTGTGTCCCTGGAGCTTGTCTACCCTAGACTAACGCAGATAAGGAAACCAGGGGGTTTCACGTGTGTCCCTGGATCTTGTCTACCCAAGAATAACTCAGACAAGGAAACCAGGTGGTTTCACGTGTGTCCCTGGAGCTTGTCTACCCTAGACTAACAGAGACAAGGAAACCAGGGGGTTTCACGTGTGTCCCTGGAGCTTGTCTACCCAAGACTAACAGAGACAAGGAAACCAGGGGGTTTCACGTGTGTCCCTGGAGCTTGTCTACCCTAGACTAACGCAGATATGGAAACCAGGGGGTTTCACCTGTGTCCCTGGAGCTTGTCTACCCTAGACTAACGCAGACAAGGAAACCAGGGGGTTTCACCTGTGTCCCTGGAGCTTGTCTACCCTAGACAAACGTAAACAAGGAAACCAGGGGGTTTCATCTGTGTCCCTGGAGCTTCTCTAGCCTAGACTAACGTAGACAAGGAAACCAGGGGGTTTCACGTGTGTCCCTGGATCTTGTCTACCCAAGAATAACTCAGACAAGGAAACCAGGTGGTTTCACGTGTGTCCCTGGATCTTGTCTACCCTAGACTAACGCAGACAAGGAAACCAGGGGGTTTCACCTGTGTCCCTGGTGCTTGTCTACCCTAGACTAACGCAGACAAGGAAACCAGGGGGTTTCACCTGTGTCCCTGGAGCTTGTCTACCCACGACTAACGCAGACAAGGAAACCAGGGGGTTTCACGTGTGTCCCTGGAGCTTGTCTACCCTAGACTAACGCAGATAAGGAAACCAGGGGGTTTCACCTGTGTCCCTGGAGCTTGTCTACCCTAGACTAACGCAGACAAGGAAACCAGGGTGTTTTACCTGTGTCCCTGGAGCTTGTCTACCCTAGACTAACGTAGACAAGGAAACCAGGGGGTTTCACCTGTGTCCCTGGAGCTTGTCTACCCACGACTAACATAGACAAGGAAACCAGGGGGTTTCACCTGTGTCCCTGGAGCTTGTCTACCCACGACTAACGCAGAGAAGGAAAACAGGGGTTTTCACGTGTGAACTTGGAGCTTGTCTACCCTAGACTAACGCAGACAAGGAAACCATGGGGTTTCACGTGTGTCCCTGGAGCTTGTCTACCCTAGACTAATGCAGACAAGGAAACCAGGGGGTTTCACGTGTCTCCCTGGAGCTTGTCTACCCAAGACTAACGCAGACAAGGAAACCAGGGGGTTTCACGTGTGTCCTTGGATCTTGTCTACCCTAGACTAACGCAGACAAGGAAACCAGGGGTTTTCACCTGTGTCCCTGGAGCTTGTCTACCCTAGACTAACGCAGACAAGGAAACCGGGGGATTTCACGTGTGTCCCTGGATCTTGTCTACCCAAGAATAACTCAGACAAGGAAACCAGGGGGTTTCACGTGTGTACCTGGAGCTTGTCTACCCTAGACTAACGCAGATAAGGAAACCAGGGGGTTTCACCTGTGTCCCTGGAGCTTGTCTACCCACGACTAACGCAGACAAGGAAACCAGGGGGTTTCACGTGTGTCCCTGGAGCTTGTCTACCCTAGACTAACGCAGATAAGGGAACCAGGGGGTTTCACCTGTGTCCCTGGAGCTTGTCTACCCTAGACTAACGCAGTCAAGGAAACCAGGGGGTTTCACCTGTGTCCCTGGAGCTTGTCTACCCTAGACTAACGTAGACAAGGAAACCAGGGGGTTTCATCTGTGTCCCTGGAGCTTGTCTACCCACGACTAACGCAGACATGGAAACCAGGGGTTTCACCTATGTCTCTGGAGTTTGTCTACCCAAGACTAACGCAGACAAGGAAACCAGGGGAACTCACCTGTGTTCCTGGAGCTTGTCTGCCCTAGACTAATGCGGACAAGGTAACCAGGGGGATTCACGTGTGTCCCTGGAGCTTGTCTACCCTAGACTAATGCAGACAAGGATACCAGGGGGTTTCACGTGTGTCCCTGGATCTTGTCTACCCTAGACTAACGCAGACAAGGAAACCAGGGGTTTTCACGTGTGTCCCTGGAGATTGTCTACCCTAGACTAACGCAGACAAGGAAACCACGGTGTTTCACGTGTGTCCCTGGAGCTTGTCTACTCTAGACTAACGCAGACAAGGAAACAAGGGGGTTTCACGTGTGTCCCTGGAGCTTGTCTACCCTAGACTAACGCAGACAAGGAAACCAGGGGGTTTCACGTGTGTCCCTGGAGCTTGTCTACCCTAGACTAACAGAGACAAGGAAACCAGGGGGTTTCACGTGTGTCCCTGGAGCTTGTCTACCCAAGACTAACGCAGACAAGGAAACCAGGGGGTTTCACGTGTGTCCCTGGAGCTTGTCTACCCAAGACTAACGCAGACAAGGAAACCAGGGGGTTTCACGTGTGTCCGTGGAGTTTGTCTACCCAAGACTAACGCAGACAAGGAAACCAGGGGAACTCACCTGTGTTCCTGGAGCTTGTCTGCCCTAGACTAATGCAGACAAGGTAACCAGGGGGATTCACGTGTGTCCCTGGAGCTTGTCTACCCTAGACTAATGCAGACAAGGAAACCAGGGGGTTTCACGTGTGTCCCTGGATCTTGTCTACCCAAGAATAACTCAGACAAGGAAACCAGGGGGTTTCACGTGTGTCCCTGAATCTTGTCTACACTAGACTAACGCAGACAAGGAAACCAGGGGGTTTCACCTGTGTCCCTGGTGCTTGTCTACCCTAGACTAACGCAGACAAGGAAACCAGGGGGTTTCACGTGTGTCCCTGGATCTTGTCTACCCAAGACTAACGCAGACAAGGAAACCAGGTGGATTCACGTGTGTCCCTGGAGTTTGTTTACCCAAGACTAACGCAGACAAGGAAACCAGGGGAACTCACCTGTGTTCCTGGAGCTTGTCTGCCCTAGACTAATGCGGACAAGCTAACCAGGGGGATTCACGTGTGTCCCTGGAGCTTGTCTACCCTAGACTAATGCAGACAAGGAAACCAGGGGGTTTCACCTGTGTCCCTGGAGCTTGTCTACCCACGACTAACGCAGACAATGAAACCAAGGGGTTTCACGTGTGTCCTTGGAGCTTGTCTACCCTAGACTAACGCAGATATGGAAACCAGGGGGTTTCACCTGTGTCCCTGGAGCTTGTCTACCCTAGACTAACGCAGACAAGGAAACCAGGGGGTTTCACCTGTGTCCCTGGAGCTTGTCTACGCTAGACTAACGTAGACAAGGAAACCAGGGGGTTTCACCTGTGTCCCTGGAGCTTCTCTACCCTAGACTAACGTAGACAAGGAAACCAGGGGGTTTCACGTGTGTCCCTGGATCTTGTCTACCCAAGAATAACTCAGACAAGGAAACCAGGTGGTTTCACGTGTGTCCCTGGATCTTGTCTACCCTAGACTAACGCAGACAAGGAAACCAGGGGGTTTCACCTGTGTCCCTGGTGCTTGTCTACCCTAGACTAACGCAGACAAGGAAACCAGGGGGTTTCACGTGTGTCCCTGGATCTTGTCTACCCAAGACTAACACAGACAAGGAAACCAGAGGGTTTCACGTGTGTCCCTGGAGCTTGTCTACCCTAGACTAACGCAGATAAGGAAACCAGGGGGTTTCACCTGTGTCCCTGGAGCTTGTCTACCCACGACTAACGCAGACAAGGAAACCAGGGGGTTTCACGTGTGTCCCTGGAGCTTGTCTACCCTAGACTAACGCAGATAAGGAAACCAGGGGGTTTCACGTGTGTCCCTGGATCTTGTCTACCCAAGAATAACTCAGACAAGGAAACCAGGTGGTTTCACGTGTGTCCCTGGAGCTTGTCTACCCTAGACTAACAGAGACAAGGAAACCAGGGGGTTTCACGTGTGTCCCTGGAGCTTGTCTACCCAAGACTAACAGAGACAAGGAAACCAGGGGGTTTCACGTGTGTCCCTGGAGCTTGTCTACCCAAGACTAACGCAGACAAGGAAACCAGGGGGTTTCACGTGTGTCCATGGAGCTTGTCTACCCTAGACTAACGCAGATAAGGAAACCAGGGGGTTTCACCTGTGTCCCTGGAGCTTGTCTACCCTAGACTAACGCAGACAAGGAAACCAGGGTGTTTTACCTGTGTCCCTGGAGCTTGTCTACCCTAGACTAACGTAGACAAGGAAACCAGGGGGTTTCACCTGTGTCCCTGGAGCTTGTCTACCCACGACTAACATAGACAAGGAAACCAGGGGGTTTCACCTGTGTCCCTGGAGCTTGTCTACCCACGACTAACGCAGAGAAGGAAAACAGGGGTTTTCACGTGTGAACTTGGAGCTTGTCTACCCTAGACTAACGCAGACAAGGAAACCATGGGGTTTCACGTGTGTCCCTGGAGCTTGTCTACCCTAGACTAATGCAGACAAGGAAACCAGGGGGTTTCACGTGTCTCCCTGGAGCTTGTCTACCCAAGACTAACGCAGACAAGGAAACCAGGGGGTTTCACGTGTGTCCTTGGATCTTGTCTACCCTAGACTAACGCAGACAAGGAAACCAGGGGTTTTCACCTGTGTCCCTGGAGCTTGTCTACCCTAGACTAACGCAGACAAGGAAACCGGGGGATTTCACGTGTGTCCCTGGATCTTGTCTACCCAAGAATAACTCAGACAAGGAAACCAGGGGGTTTCACGTGTGTACCTGGAGCTTGTCTACCCTAGACTAACGCAGATAAGGAAACCAGGGGGTTTCACCTGTGTCCCTGGAGCTTGTCTACCCACGACTAACGCAGACAAGGAAACCAGGGGGTTTCACGTGTGTCCCTGGAGCTTGTCTACCCTAGACTAACGCAGATAAGGGAACCAGGGGGTTTCACCTGTGTCCCTGGAGCTTGTCTACCCTAGACTAACGCAGTCAAGGAAACCAGGGGGTTTCACCTGTGTCCCTGGAGCTTGTCTACCCTAGACTAACGTAGACAAGGAAACCAGGGGGTTTCATCTGTGTCCCTGGAGCTTGTCTACCCACGACTAACGCAGACATGGAAACCAGGGGTTTCACCTATGTCTCTGGAGTTTGTCTACCCAAGACTAACGCAGACAAGGAAACCAGGGGAACTCACCTGTGTTCCTGGAGCTTGTCTGCCCTAGACTAATGCGGACAAGGTAACCAGGGGGATTCACGTGTGTCCCTGGAGCTTGTCTACCCTAGACTAATGCAGACAAGGATACCAGGGGGTTTCACGTGTGTCCCTGGATCTTGTCTACCCTAGACTAACGCAGACAAGGAAACCAGGGGTTTTCACGTGTGTCCCTGGAGATTGTCTACCCTAGACTAACGCAGACAAGGAAACCACGGTGTTTCACGTGTGTCCCTGGAGCTTGTCTACTCTAGACTAACGCAGACAAGGAAACAAGGGGGTTTCACGTGTGTCCCTGGAGCTTGTCTACCCTAGACTAACGCAGACAAGGAAACCAGGGGGTTTCACGTGTGTCCCTGGAGCTTGTCTACCCTAGACTAACAGAGACAAGGAAACCAGGGGGTTTCACGTGTGTCCCTGGAGCTTGTCTACCCAAGACTAACGCAGACAAGGAAACCAGGGGGTTTCACGTGTGTCCCTGGAGCTTGTCTACCCAAGACTAACGCAGACAAGGAAACCAGGGGGTTTCACGTGTGTCCGTGGAGTTTGTCTACCCAAGACTAACGCAGACAAGGAAACCAGGGGAACTCACCTGTGTTCCTGGAGCTTGTCTGCCCTAGACTAATGCAGACAAGGTAACCAGGGGGATTCACGTGTGTCCCTGGAGCTTGTCTACCCTAGACTAATGCAGACAAGGAAACCAGGGGGTTTCACGTGTGTCCCTGGATCTTGTCTACCCAAGAATAACTCAGACAAGGAAACCAGGGGGTTTCACGTGTGTCCCTGAATCTTGTCTACACTAGACTAACGCAGACAAGGAAACCAGGGGGTTTCACCTGTGTCCCTGGTGCTTGTCTACCCTAGACTAACGCAGACAAGGAAACCAGGGGGTTTCACGTGTGTCCCTGGATCTTGTCTACCCAAGACTAACGCAGACAAGGAAACCAGGTGGATTCACGTGTGTCCCTGGAGTTTGTTTACCCAAGACTAACGCAGACAAGGAAACCAGGGGAACTCACCTGTGTTCCTGGAGCTTGTCTGCCCTAGACTAATGCGGACAAGCTAACCAGGGGGATTCACATGTGTCCCTGGAGCTTGTCTACCCTAGACTAATGCAGACAAGGAAACCAGGGGGTTTCACCTGTGTCCCTGGAGCTTGTCTACCCACGACTAACGCAGACAATGAAACCAAGGGGTTTCACGTGTGTCCTTGGAGCTTGTCTACCCTAGACTAACGCAGATATGGAAACCAGGGGGTTTCACCTGTGTCCCTGGAGCTTGTCTACCCTAGACTAACGCAGACAAGGAAACCAGGGGGTTTCACCTGTGTCCCTGGAGCTTGTCTACGCTAGACTAACGTAGACAAGGAAACCAGGGGGTTTCACCTGTGTCCCTGGAGCTTCTCTACCCTAGACTAACGTAGACAAGGAAACCAGGGGGTTTCACGTGTGTCCCTGGATCTTGTCTACCCAAGAATAACTCAGACAAGGAAACCAGGTGGTTTCACGTGTGTCCCTGGATCTTGTCTACCCTAGACTAACGCAGACAAGGAAACCAGGGGGTTTCACCTGTGTCCCTGGTGCTTGTCTACACTAGACTAACGCAGACAAGGAAACCAGGGGGTTTCACGTGTGTCCCTGGATCTTGTCTACCCAAGACTAACACAGACAAGGAAACCAGAGGGTTTCACGTGTGTCCCTGGAGCTTGTCTACCCTAGACTAACGCAGATAAGGAAACCAGGGGGTTTCACCTGTGTCCCTGGAGCTTGTCTACCCACGACTAACGCAGACAAGGAAACCAGGGGGTTTCACGTGTGTCCCTGGAGCTTGTCTACCCTAGACTAACGCAGATAAGGAAACCAGGGGGTTTCACGTGTGTCCCTGGATCTTGTCTACCCAAGAATAACTCAGACAAGGAAACCAGGTGGTTTCACGTGTGTCCCTGGAGCTTGTCTACCCTAGACTAACAGAGACAAGGAAACCAGGGGGTTTCACGTGTGTCCCTGGAGCTTGTCTACCCAAGACTAACAGAGACAAGGAAACCAGGGGGTTTCACGTGTGTCCCTGGAGCTTGTCTACCCAAGACTAACGCAGACAAGGAAACCAGGGGGTTTCACGTGTGTCCATGGAGTTTGTCTACCCAAGACTAAGGCAGACAAGGAAACTAGGGGAACTCACCTGTGTTCCTGGAGCTTGTCTGCCCTAGACTAATGCAGACAAGGTAACCAGGGGGATTCACGTGTGTCCCTGGAGCTTGTCTACCCTAGACTAATGCAGACAAGGAAACCAGGGGGTTTCACGTGTGTCCCTGGATCTTGTCTACCCAAGAATAACTCAGACAAGGAAACCAGGGGGTTTCACGTGTGTCCCTGAATCTTGTCTACCCTAGACTAACGCAGACAAGGAAACCAGGGGGTTTCACCTGTGTCCCTGGTGCTTGTCTACCCTAGACTAACGCAGACAAGGAAACCAGGGGGTTTCACCTGTGTCCCTGGAGCTTGTCTACCCACGACTAACGCAGACAAGGAAACCAGGGGGTTTCACGTGTGTCCCTGGAGCTTGTCTACCCTAGACTAACGCAGATATGGAAACCAGGGGGTTTCACCTGTGTCCCTGGAGCTTGTCTACCCTAGACTAACGCAGACAAGGAAACCAGGGGGTTTCACCTGTGTCCCTGGAGCTTGTCTACCCTAGACAAACGTAAACAAGGAAACCAGGGGGTTTCACCTGTGTCCCTGGAGCTTCTCTACCCTAGACTAACGTAGACAAGGAAACCAGGGGGTTTCACGTGTGTCCCTGGATCTTGTCTACCCAAGAATAACTCAGACAAGGAAACCAGGTGGTTTCACGTGTGTCCCAGGATCTTGTCTACCCTAGACTAACGCAGACAAGGAAACCAGGGGGTTTCACCTGTGTCCCTGGTGCTTGTCTACCCTAGACTAACGCAGACAAGGAAACCAGGGGGTTTCACGTGTGTCCCTGGATCTTGTCTACCCAAGACTAACGCAGACAAGGAAACCAGAGGGTTTCACGTGTGTCCCTGGAGCTTGTCTACCCTAGACTAACGCAGATAAGGAGACCAGGGGGTTTCACCTGTGTCCCTGGAGCTTGTCTACCCACGACTAACGCAGACAAGGAAACCAGGGGGTTTCACGTGTGTCCCTGGAGCTTGTCTACCCTAGACTAACGCAGATAAGGAAACCAGGGGGTTTCACCTGTGTCCCTGGAGCTTGTCTACCCTAGACTAACGCAGACAAGGAAACCAGGGTGTTTTACCTGTGTCCCTGGAGCTTGTCTACCCTAGACTAACGTAGACAAGGAAACCAGGGGGTTTCACCTGTGTCCCTGGAGCTTGTCTACCCACGACTAACATAGACAAGGAAACCAGGGGGTTTCACCTGTGTCCCTGGAGCTTGTCTACCCACGACTAACGCAGAGAAGGAAAACAGGGGTTTTCACGTGTGACCTTGGAGCTTGTCTACCCTAGACTAACGCAGACAAGGAAACCACGGGGTTTCACGTGTGTCCCTGGAGCTTGTCTACCCTAGACTAATGCAGACAAGGAAACCAGGGGGTTTCACGTGTCTCCCTGGAGCTTGTCTACCCAAGACTAACGCAGACAAGGAAACCAGGGGGTTTCACGTGTGTCCTTGGATCTTGTCTACCCTAGACTAACGCAGACAAGGAAACCAGGGGTTTTCACCTGTGTCCCTGGAGCTTGTCTACCCTAGACTAACGCAGACAAGGAAACCGGGGGATTTCACGTGTGTCCCTGGATCTTGTCTACCCAAGAATAACTCAGACAAGGAAACCAGGGGGTTTCACGTGTGTACCTGGAGCTTGTCTACCCTAGACTAACGCAGATAAGGAAACCAGGGGGTTTCACCTGTGTCCCTGGAGCTTGTCTACCCACGACTAACGCAGACAAGGAAACCAGGGGGTTTCACGTGTGTCCCTGGAGCTTGTCTACCCTAGACTAACGCAGATAAGGGAACCAGGGGGTTTCACCTGTGTCCCTGGAGCTTGTCTACCCTAGACTAACGCAGACAAGGAAACCAGGGGGTTTCACCTGTGTCCCTGGAGCTTGTCTACCCTAGACTAACGTAGACAAGGAAACCAGGGGGTTTCATCTGTGTCCCTGGAGCTTGTCTACCCACGACTAATGCAGACAAGGAAACCAGGGGTTTCACCTATGTCCCTGGAGTTTGTCTACCCAAGACTAACGCAGACAAGGAAACCAGGGGAACTCACCTGTGTTCCTGGAGCTTGTCTGCCCTAGACTAATGCGGACAAGGTAACCAGGGGGATTCACGTGTGTCCCTGGAGCTTGTCTACCCTAGACTAATGCAGACAAGGATACCAGGGGGTTTCACGTGTGTCCCTGGAGATTGTCTACCCTAGACTAACGCAGACAAGGAAACCACGGTGTTTCACGTGTGTCCCTGGAGCTTGTCTACTCTAGACTAACGCAGACAAGGAAACAAGGGGGTTTCACGTGTGTCCCTGGAGCTTGTCTACCCTAGACTAACGCAGACAAGGAAACCAGGGGGTTTCACGTGTGTCCATGGAGCTTGTCTACCCTAGACTAACAGAGACAAGGAAACCAGGGGGTTTCACGTGTGTCCCTGGAGCTTGTCTACCCAAGACTAACGCAGACAAGGAAACCAGGGGGTTTCACGTGTGTCCCTGGAGCTTGTCTACCCAAGACTAACGCAGACAAGGAAACCAGGGGGTTTCACGTGTGTCCGTGGAGTTTGTCTACCCAAGACTAACGCAGACAAGGAAACCAGGGGAACTCACCTGTGTTCCTGGAGCTTGTCTGCCCTAGACTAATGCAGACAAGGTAACCAGGGGGATTCACGTGTGTCCCTGGAGCTTGTCTACCCTAGACTAATGCAGACAAGGAAACCAGGGGATTTCACGTGTGTCCCTGGATCTTGTCTACCCAAGAATAACTCAGACAAGGAAACCAGGGGGTTTCACGTGTGTCCCTGAATCTTGTCTACACTAGACTAACGCAGACAAGGAAACCAGGGGGTTTCACCTGTGTCCCTGGTGCTTGTCTACCCTAGACTAATGCAGACAAGGTAACCAGGGGGATTCACGTGTGTCCCTGGAGCTTGTCTAACCTAGACTAATGGAGACAAGGAAACCAGGGGGTTTCACGTGTGTCCCTGGATCTTGTCTACCCAAGAATAACTCAGACAAGGAAACCAGGGGGTTTCACGTGTGTCCCTGGATCTTGTCTACCCTAGACTAACGCAGACAAAGAAACCAGGGGGTTTCACCTCTGTCCCTGGTGCTTGTCTACCCTAGACTAACGCAGACAAGGAAACCAGGGGGTTTCACGTGTGTCCCTGGATCTTGTCTACCCAAGACTAACGCAGACAAGGAAACCACGGGGTTTCACGTGTGTCCCTGGAGCTTGTCTACCCTAGACTAACGCAGATAAGGAAACCAGGGGGTTTCACCTGTGTCCCTGGAGCTTGTCTACCCACGACTAACGCAGACAAGGAAACCAGGGGGTTTCACGTGTGTCCCTGGAGCTTGTCTACCCTAGACTAACGCAGATAAGGGAACCAGGGGGTTTCACCTGTGTCCCTGGAGCTTGTCTACCCTAGACTAACGCAGACAAGGAAACCAAGGGGTTTCACCTGTGTCCCAGGAGCTTGTCTACCCTAGACTAACGTAGACAAGGAAACCAGGGGGTTTCACCTGTGTCCCTGGAGCTTGTCTACCCACGACTAACGTAGACAAGGAAACCAGGGGGTTTCACCTGTGTCCCTGGAGCTTGTCTACCCACGACTAACGCAGAGAAGGAATCCAGGGGTTTTCACGTGTGTCCCTGGAGATTGTCTACCCTAGACTAACGCAGACAAGGAACCCACGGTGTTTCACGTGTGTCCCTGGAGCTTGTCTACTCTAGACTAACGCAGACAAGGAAACAAGGGGGTTTCACGTGTGTCCCTGGAGCTTGTCTACCCTAGACTAACGCAGACAAGGAAACCAGGGGGTTTCACGTGTGTCCCTGGATCTTGTCTACCCAAGACTAACGCAGACAAGGAAACCAGGGGGATTCACGTGTGTCCCTGGAGTTTGTCTACCCAAGACTAACGCAGACAAGGAAACCAGGGGAACTCACCTGTGTTCCTGGAGCTTGTCTGCCCTAGACTAATGCGGACAAGCTAACCAGGGGGATTCACGTGTGTCCCTGGAGCTTGTCTACCCTAGACTAATGCAGACAAGGAAACCAGGGGGTTTCATGTGTGTCCCTGGATCTTGTCTACCCAAGAATAACTCAGACAAGGAAACCTGGGCGCTTCAACTGTGTTCCTGAAGCTTGTCTGCCCTAGACTAATGCAGACAAGGTAACCAGGGGGATTCACGTGTGTCCCTGGAGCTTGTCTAACCTAGACTAATGCAGACAAGGAAACCAGGGGGTTTCACGTGTGTCCCTGGATCTTGTCTACCCAAGAATAACTCAGACAAGGAAACCAGGGGGTTTCACGTGTGTCCCTGGATCTTGTCTACCCTAGACTAACGCAGACAAGGAAACCAGGGGGTTTCACCTGTGTCCCTGGTGCTTGTCTACCCTAGACTAACGCAGACAAGGAAACCAGGGGGTTTCACGTGTGTCCCTGGATCTTGTCTACCCAAGACTAACGCAGACAAGGAAACCACGGGGTTTCACGTGTGTCCCTGGAGCTTGTCTACCCTAGACTAACGCAGATAAGGAAACCAGGGGGTTTCACCTGTGTCCCTGGAGCTTGTCTACCCACGACTAACGCAGACAAGGAAACCAGGGGGTTTCACGTGTGTCCCTGCAGCTTGTCTACCCTAGACTAACGCAGGTAAGGGAACCAGGGGGTTTCACCTGTGTCCCTGGAGCTTGTCTACCCTAGACTAACGCAGACAAGGAAACCAGGGGGTTTCACCTGTGTCCCTGGAGCTTGTCTACCCACGACTAACGCAGAGAAGGAAAACAGGGGTTTTCACGTGTGAACTTGGAGCTTGTCTACCCTAGACTAACGCAGACAAGGAAACCAGGGGGTTTCACGTGTGTCCCTGGAGCTTGTCTACCCTAGACTAATGCAGACAAGGAAACCAGGGGTTTCACCTATGTCCCTGGAGTTTGTCTACCCAAGACTAACGCAGACAAGGAAACCAGGGGAACTCACCTGTGTTCCTGGAGCTTGTCTGCCCTAGACTAATGCGGACAAGGTAACCAGGGGGATTCACGTGAGTCCCTGGAGCTTGTCTACCCTAGACTAATGCAGACAAGGATACCAGGGGGTTTCACGTGTGTCCCTGGATCTTGTCTACCCTAGACTAACGCAGACAAGGAAACCAGGGGTTTTCACGTGTGTCCCTGGAGATTGTCTACCCTAGACTAACGCAGACAAGGAAACCACGGTGCTTCACGTGTGACCCTGGAGCTTGTCTACCCTAGACTAACGCAGACAAGGAAACCAGGGGGTTTCACGTGTGTCCCTGGAGCTTGTCTACCCTAGACTAACAGAGACAAGGAAACCAGGGGGTTTCACGTGTGTCCCTGGAGCTTGTCTACCCAAGACTAACGCAGACAAGGAAACCAGGGGGTTTCACGTGTGTCCCTGGAGCTTGTCTACCCAAGACTAACGCAGACAAGGAAACCAGGGGGTTTCACGTGTGTCCGTGGAGTTTGTCTACCCAAGACTAACGCAGACAAGGAAACCAGGGGAACTCACCTGTGTTCCTGGAGCTTGTCTGCCCTAGACTAATGCAGACAAGGTAACCAGGGGGATTCACGTGTGTCCCTGGAGCTTGTCTACCCTAGACTAATGCAGACAAGGAAACCAGGGGGATTCACGTGTGTCCCTGGATCTTGTCTACCCAAGAATAACTCAGACAAGGAAACCAGGCGGTTTCACGTGTGTCCCTGGATCTTGTCTACCCTAGACTAACGCAGACAAAGAAACCAGGGGGTTTCACCTGTGTCCCTGGTGCTTGTCTACCCTAGACTAACGCAGACAAGGAAACCAGGGGGTTTCACGTGTGTCCCTGGATCTTGTCTACCCAAGACTAACGCAGACAAGGAAACCACGGGGTTTCACGTGTGTCCCTGGAGCTTGTCTACCCTAGACTAACGCAGATAAGGAAACCAGGGGGTTTCACCTGTGTCCCTGGAGCTTGTCTACCCACGACTAACGCAGACAAGGAAACCAGGGGGTTTCACGTGTGTCCCTGGAGCTTGTCTACCCTAGACTAACGCAGATAAGGGAACCAGGGGGTTTCACCTGTGTCCCTGGAGCTTGTCTACCCTAGACTAACGCAGACAAGGAAACCAAGGGGTTTCACCTGTGTCCCTGGAGCTTGTCTACCCTAGACTAACGTAGACAAGGAAACCAGGGGGTTTCACCTGTGTCCCTGGAGCTTGTCTACCCACGACTAACGTAGACAAGGAAACCAGGGGGTTTCACCTGTGTCCCTGGAGCTTGTCTACCCACGACTAACGCAGAGAAGGAAACCAGGGGTTTTCACATGTGTCCCTGGAGATTGTCTACCCTAGACTAACGCAGACAAGGAAACCACGGTGTTTCACGTGTGTCCCTGGAGCTTGTCTACTCTAGATTAACGCAGACAAGGAAACAAGGGGGTTTCACGTGTGTCCCTGGAGCTTGTCTACCCTAGACTAACGCAGACAAGGAAACCAGGGGGTTTCACGTGTGTCCCTGGATCTTGTCTACCCAAGACTAACGCAGACAAGGAAACCAGGGGGATTCACGTGTGTCCCTGGAGTTTGTCTACCCAAGACTAACGCAGACAAGGAAACCAGGGGAACTCACCTGTGTTCCTGGAGCTTGTCTGCCCTAGACTAATGCGGACAAGCTAACCAGGGGGATTCACGTGTGCCCCTGGAGCTTGTCTACCCTAGACTAATGCAGACAAGGAAACCAGGGGGTTTCACGTGTGTCCCTGGATCTTGTCTACCCAAGAATAACTCAGACAAGGAAACCTGGGCGTTTCACCTGTGTTCCTGGAGCTTGTCTGCCCTAGACTAATGCAGACAAGGTAACCAGGGGGATTCACGTGTGTCCCTGGAGCTTGTCTAACCTAGACTAATGCAGACAAGGAAACCAGGGGGTTTCACGTGTGTCCCTGGAGCTTGTCTACCCTAGACTAATGCAGACAAGGAAACCAGGGGGTTTCACGTGTGTCCCTGGAGCTTGTCTACCCTAGACTAACGCAGACAAGGAAACCAGGGGGTTTCACCTGTGCCCCTGGAGCTTGTCTACCCCAGACTAATGCAGACAAGGAAACCAGGGGGTTTCACCTGTTTCCCTGGAGCTTGTCTACCCTAGACTAACGTAGACAAGGAAACCAGGGGGTTTCACGTGTGTCCCCGGAGCTTGTCTACCCTAGACTAACGCAGACAAGGAAACCAGGGGTTTTCACGTGTGACCCTGGAGCTTGTCTGCCCTAAACTAATGCAGACAAGGAAACCAGGGGGTTTCACGTGTGTCCTTGGAGCTTGTCTACCCTAGACTAAAGCAGACAAGGAAACCAGGGGGTTTCACGTGTGTCCTTGGATCTTGTCTACCCTAGACTAACGCAGACAAGGAAACCAGGGGTTTTCACCTGTGTCCCTGGAGCTTGTCTACCCTAGACTAACGCAGACAAGGAAACCAGGGGATTTCACGTGTGTCCCTGGAGATTGTGTACCCTAGACTAACGCAGACATGAAACCAGGGGGTTTCACGTGTGTCCCTGGAGCTTGGCTACCCAAGATTAATGCAGACAAGGAAACCAGGGAGTTTCACCTGTGTCCCTGGAGCTTGTCTACACTAGACTAACGAAGGCTAGGAAACCAGGGGGTTTCACCTTTGTCCCTGGAGCTTGTCTACCCTAGACTAACGCAGACAAGGAAACCAGGGGATTCACGTGTGTCCCTGGAGCTTGTCTACCCTAGACTAACGCAGACAAGGAAACCAGGGGGTTTCACCTGTGTCCCTTGAGCTTGTCTACCCTAGACTAACGCAGACAAGGAAACCAGGGGGTTTCACGTGTGACCCTGGAGCTTGTCTACCCAAGACTAACGCAGAGAAGGAAACCCGGGGGATTGACGTGTGTCCCTGGAGCTTGTCTACCCTAGACTAACGCAGTCAAGGAAACCAGGGGGTTTCACGTGTGACCCTGGAGCTTGTTTACCCTAGACTATCGCGGACAAGGAAACCAGGGGGTTTCACGTGTGTCCCTGGAGCTTGTCTACCCTAGACTAACGCAGATAAGGGAACCAGGGGGTTTCACCTGTGTCCCTGGAGCTTGTCTACCCTAGACTAACGCAGACAAGGAAACCAGGGGGTTTCACCTGTGTCCCTGGAGCTTGTCTACCCTAGACTAACGTAGACAAGGAAACCAGGGGGTTTCACCTGTGTCCCTGGAGCTTGTCTACGCACGACTAACGTAGACAAGGAAACCAGGGGGTCTCACCTGTGTCCCTGGAGCTTGTCTACCCACGACTAACGCAGAGAAGGAAACCAGGGGTTTTCACGTGTGTCCCTGGAGATTGTCTACCCTAGACTAACGCAGACAAGGAAACCACGGTGTTTCACGTGTGTCCCTGGAGCTTGTCTACTCTAGACTAACGCAGACAAGGAAACAAGGGGGTTTCACGTGTGTCCCTGGAGCTTGTCTACCCTAGACTAACGCAGACAAGGAAACCAGGGGGTTTCACGTGTGTCCCTGGAGCTTGTCTACCCTAGACTAACAGAGACAAGGAAACAAGGGGGTTTCACGTGTGTCCCTGGAGCTTGTCTACCCAAGACTAACGCAGACAAGGAAACCAGGGGGTTTCACGTGTGTCCCTGGAGCTTGTCTACCCAAGACTAACAGAGACAAGGAAACCAGTGGGTTCCACGTGTGTCCCTGGAGCTTGTCTACCCAAGACTAACGCAGACAAGGAAACCAGGGGGTTTCACGTGTGTCCGTGGAGTTTGTCTACCCAAGACTAACGCAGACAAGGAAACCAGGGGAACTCACCTGTGTTCCTGGAGCTTGTCTGCCCTAGACTAATGCAGACAAGGTAACCAGGGGGATTCACGTGTGTCCCTGGAGCTTGTCTACCCTAGACTAATGCAGACAAGGAAACCAGGGGGTTTCACGTGTGTCCCTGGAGATTGTGTACCCTAGACTAACGCAGACATGAAACCAGGGGGTTTCACGTGTGTCCCTGGAGCTTGGCTACCCAAGATTAATGCAGACAAGGAAACCAGGGAGTTTCACCTGTGTCCCTGGAGCTTGTCTACACTAGACTAACGCAGGCTAGGAAACCAGGGGGTTTCACCTTTGTCCCTGGAGCTTGTCTACCCTAGACTAACGCAGACAAGGAAACCAGGGGATTCACGTGTGTCCCTGGAGCTTGTCTACCCTAGACTAACGCAGACAAGGAAACCAGGGGGTTTCACCTGTGTCCCTTGAGCTTGTCTACCCTAGACTAACGCAGACAAGGAAACCAGGGGGTTTCACGTGTGACCCTGGAGCTTGTCTACCCAAGACTAACGCAGAGAAGGAAACCCGGGGGATTGACGTGTGTCCCTGGAGCTTGTCTACCCTAGACTAACGCAGTCAAGGAAACCAGGGGGTTTCACGTGTGACCCTGGAGCTTGTTTACCCTAGACTATCGCGGACAAGGAAACCAGGGGGTTTCACGTGTGTCCCTGGAGCTTGTCTACCCTAGACTAACGCAGATAAGGGAACCAGGGGGTTTCACCTGTGTCCCTGGAGCTTGTCTACCCTAGACTAACGCAGACAAGGAAACCAGGGGGTTTCACCTGTGTCCCTGGAGCTTGTCTACCCTAGACTAACGTAGACAAGGAAACCAGGGGGTTTCACCTGTGTCCCTGGAGCTTGTCTACGCACGACTAACGTAGACAAGGAAACCAGGGGGTCTCACCTGTGTCCCTGGAGCTTGTCTACCCTAGACTAACAGAGACAAGGAAACAAGGGGGTTTCACGTGTGTCCCTGGAGCTTGTCTACCCAAGACTAACGCAGACAAGGAAACCAGGGGGTTTCACGTGTGTCCCTGGAGCTTGTCTACCCAAGACTAACAGAGACAAGGAAACCAGTGGGTTCCACGTGTGTCCCTGGAGCTTGTCTACCCAAGACTAACGCAGACAAGGAAACCAGGGGGTTTCACGTGTGTCCGTGGAGTTTGTCTACCCAAGACTAACGCAGACAAGGAAACCAGGGGAACTCACCTGTGTTCCTGGAGCTTGTCTGCCCTAGACTAATGCAGACAAGGTAACCAGGGGGATTCACGTGTGTCCCTGGAGCTTGTCTACCCTAGACTAATGCAGACAAGGAAACCAGGGGGTTTCACGTGTGTCCCTGGATCTTGTCTACCCAAGAATAACTCAGACAAGGAAACCAGGGGGTTTCACGTGTGTCCCTGAATCTTGTCTACACTAGACTAACGCAGACAAGGAAACCAGGGGGTTTCACCTGTGTCCCTGGTGCTTGTCTACCCTAGACTAACGCAGACAAGGAAACCAGGGGGTTTCACGTGTGTCCCTGGATCTTGTCTACCCAAGACTAACGCAGACAAGGAAACCAGGGGGATTCACGTGTGTCCCTGGAGTTTGTCTACCCAAGACTAACGCAGACAAGGAAACCAGGGGAACTCACCTGTGTTCCTGGAGCTTGTCTGCCCTAGACTAATGCGGACAAGCTAACCAGGGGGATTCACGTGTGTCCCTGGAGCTTGTCTACCCTAGACTAATGCAGACAAGGAAACCAGGGGGTTTCACGTGTGTCCCTGGATCTTGTCTACCCAAGAATAACTCAGACAAGGAAACCTGGGCGTTTCACCTGTGTTCCTGGAGCTTGTCTGCCCTAGACTAATGCAGACAAGGTAACCAGGGGGATTCACGTGTGTCCCTGGAGCTTGTCTAACCTAGACTAATGCAGACAAGTAAACCAGGGGGTTTCACGTGTGTCCCTGGATCTTGTCTACCCAAGAATAACTCAGACAAGGAAACCAGGGGGTTTCACGTGTGTCCCTGCATCTTGTCTACCCTAGACTAACGCAGACAAGGAAACCAGGGGGTTTCACCTGTGTCCCTGGTGCTTGTCTACCCTAGACTAACGCAGACAAGGAAACCAGGGGGTTTCACGTGTGTCCCTGGATCTTGTCTACCCAAGACTAACGCAGACAAGGAAACCACGGGGTTTCACGTGTGTCCCTGGAGCTTGTCTACCCTAGACTAACGCAGATAAGGAAACCAGGGGGTTTCACCTGTGTCCCTGGAGCTTGTCTACCCACGACTAACGCAGACAAGGAAACCAGGGGGTTTCACCTGTGTCCCTGGAGCTTGTCTACCCTAGACTAACGCAGACAAGGAAACCAGGGGGTTTCACGTGTGTCCCTGGAGCTTGTCTACCCTAGACTAACGCAGACAAGGAAACCAGGGGGTATCACCTGTGCCCCTGGAGCTTGTCTACCCCAGACTAATGCAGACAAGGAAACCAGGGGGTTTCACCTGTTTCCCTGGAGCTTGTCTACCCTAGACTAACGTAGACAAGGAAACCAGGGGGTTTCACGTGTGTCCCCGGAGCTTGTCTACCCTAGACTAACGCAGACAAGGAAACCAGGGGGTATCACCTGTGCCCCTGGAGCTTGTCTACCCCAGACTAATGCAGACAAGGAAACCAGGGGGTTTCACCTGTTTCCCTGGAGCTTGTCTACCCTAGACTAACGTAGACAAGGAAACCAGGGGGTTTCACCTGTTTCCCTGGAGCTTGTCTACCCTAGACTAACGCAGACAAGGAAACCAGGGGTTTTCACGTGTGACCCTGGAGCTTGTCTGCCCTAAACTAATGCAGACAAGGAAACCAGGGGGTTTCACGTGTGTCCTTGGAGCTTGTCTACCCTAGACTAAAGCAGACAAGGAAACCAGGGGGTTTCACGTGTGTCCTTGGATCTTGTCTACCCTAGACTAACGCAGACAAGGAAACCAGGGGTTTTCACCTGTGTCCCTGGAGCTTGTCTACCCTAGACTAACGCAGACAAGGAAACCAGGGGATTTCACGTGTGTCCCTGGAGATTGTGTACCCTAGACTAACGCAGACATGAAACCAGGGGGTTTCACGTGTGTCCCTGGAGCTTGGCTACCCAAGATTAATGCAGACAAGGAAACCAGGGAGTTTCACCTGTGTCCCTGGAGCTTGTCTACACTAGACTAACGCAGGCTAGGAAACCAGGGGGTTTCACCTGTGTCCCTGGAGCTTGTCTACCCTAGACTAACGCAGACAAGGAAACCAGGGGATTCACGTGTGTCCCTGGAGCTTGTCTACCCTAGACTAACGCAGACAAGGAAACCAGGGGTTTTCACCTGTGTCCCTTGAGCTTGTCTACCCTAGACTAACGCAGACAAGGAAACCAGGGGGTTTCACGTGTGACCTTGGAGCTTGTCTACCCAAGACTAACGCAGAGAAGGAAACCCGGGGGATTCACGTGTGTCCCTGGAGCTTGTCTACCCTAGACTAACGCAGTCAAGGAAACCAGGGGGTTTCACGTGTGACCCTGGAGCTTGTTTACCCTAGACTATCGCGGACAAGGAAACCAGGGGGTTTCACGTGTGTCCCTGGAGCTTGTCTACCCTAGACTAACGCAGTCAAGGAAACCAGGGGGTTTCACCTGTGTCCCTGGAGCTTGTCTCCCCTAGACTATCGCGGACAAGGAAACCAGGGGGTTTCACGTGTGTCCCTGGAGCTTGTCTACCCTAGACTAACGCAGACAAGGAAACCAGGGGGTATCACGTGTGTCCCTGGAGCTTGTCTACTCAAGACTAACGCAGACAAGGAAACCAGGGGGTTTCACCTGTGTCCCTGGAGCTTGTCTACCCTAGACTAACGCAGACAAGGAAACCAGGGGGTTTCATTTGTGTCCCTGGAGATTGTCTACCCTAGACTAACGTAGACAAGGAAACCAGGGGGTTTCACCTGTGTCCCTGGAGCTTGTCTGCCCTAGACTAACGCAGACAAGGAAACCAGGGGGTTTCAGGTGTGACCCTGGAGCTTGTCTACCCTAGACTAACGCAGACAAGGAAACCAGGGGGTTTCACCTGTGTCCCTGGATCTTGTCTACCCAAGACTAACAGAGACAAGGAAACCAGTGGGTTCCACGTGTGTCCCTGGAGCTTGTCTACCCAAGACTAACGCAGACAAGGAAACCAGGGGGTTTCACGTGTGTCCGTGGAGTTTGTCTACCCAAGACTAACGCAGACAAGGAAACCAGGGGAACTCACCTGTGTTCCTGGAGCTTGTCTGCCCTAGACTAATGCAGACAAGGTAACCAGGGGGATTCACGTGTGTCCCTGGAGCTTGTCTACCCTAGACTAATGCAGACAAGGAAACCAGGGGGTTTCACGTGTGTCCCTGGAGATTGTGTACCCTAGACTAACGCAGACATGAAACCAGGGGGTTTCACGTGTGTCCCTGGAGCTTGGCTACCCAAGATTAATGCAGACAAGGAAACCAGGGAGTTTCACCTGTGTCCCTGGAGCTTGTCTACACTAGACTAACGCAGGCTAGGAAACCAGGGGGTTTCACCTTTGTCCCTGGAGCTTGTCTACCCTAGACTAACGCAGACAAGGAAACCAGGGGATTCACGTGTGTCCCTGGAGCTTGTCTACCCTAGACTAACGCAGACAAGGAAACCAGGGGGTTTCACCTGTGTCCCTTGAGCTTGTCTACCCTAGACTAACGCAGACAAGGAAACCAGGGGGTTTCACGTGTGACCCTGGAGCTTGTCTACCCAAGACTAACGCAGAGAAGGAAACCCGGGGGATTGACGTGTGTCCCTGGAGCTTGTCTACCCTAGACTAACGCAGTCAAGGAAACCAGGGGGTTTCACGTGTGACCCTGGAGCTTGTTTACCCTAGACTATCGCGGACAAGGAAACCAGGGGGTTTCACGTGTGTCCCTGGAGCTTGTCTACCCTAGACTAACGCAGATAAGGGAACCAGGGGGTTTCACCTGTGTCCCTGGAGCTTGTCTACCCTAGACTAACGCAGACAAGGAAACCAGGGGGTTTCACCTGTGTCCCTGGAGCTTGTCTACCCTAGACTAACGTAGACAAGGAAACCAGGGGGTTTCACCTGTGTCCCTGGAGCTTGTCTACGCACGACTAACGTAGACAAGGAAACCAGGGGGTCTCACCTGTGTCCCTGGAGCTTGTCTACCCTAGACTAACAGAGACAAGGAAACAAGGGGGTTTCACGTGTGTCCCTGGAGCTTGTCTACCCAAGACTAACGCAGACAAGGAAACCAGGGGGTTTCACGTGTGTCCCTGGAGCTTGTCTACCCAAGACTAACAGAGACAAGGAAACCAGTGGGTTCCACGTGTGTCCCTGGAGCTTGTCTACCCAAGACTAACGCAGACAAGGAAACCAGGGGGTTTCACGTGTGTCCGTGGAGTTTGTCTACCCAAGACTAACGCAGACAAGGAAACCAGGGGAACTCACCTGTGTTCCTGGAGCTTGTCTGCCCTAGACTAATGCAGACAAGGTAACCAGGGGGATTCACGTGTGTCCCTGGAGCTTGTCTACCCTAGACTAATGCAGACAAGGAAACCAGGGGGTTTCACGTGTGTCCCTGGATCTTGTCTACCCAAGAATAACTCAGACAAGGAAACCAGGGGGTTTCACGTGTGTCCCTGAATCTTGTCTACACTAGACTAACGCAGACAAGGAAACCAGGGGGTTTCACCTGTGTCCCTGGTGCTTGTCTACCCTAGACTAACGCAGACAAGGAAACCAGGGGGTTTCACGTGTGTCCCTGGATCTTGTCTACCCAAGACTAACGCAGACAAGGAAACCAGGGGGATTCACGTGTGTCCCTGGAGTTTGTCTACCCAAGACTAACGCAGACAAGGAAACCAGGGGAACTCACCTGTGTTCCTGGAGCTTGTCTGCCCTAGACTAATGCGGACAAGCTAACCAGGGGGATTCACGTGTGTCCCTGGAGCTTGTCTACCCTAGACTAATGCAGACAAGGAAACCAGGGGGTTTCACGTGTGTCCCTGGATCTTGTCTACCCAAGAATAACTCAGACAAGGAAACCTGGGCGTTTCACCTGTGTTCCTGGAGCTTGTCTGCCCTAGACTAATGCAGACAAGGTAACCAGGGGGATTCACGTGTGTCCCTGGAGCTTGTCTAACCTAGACTAATGCAGACAAGTAAACCAGGGGGTTTCACGTGTGTCCCTGGATCTTGTCTACCCAAGAATAACTCAGACAAGGAAACCAGGGGGTTTCACGTGTGTCCCTGCATCTTGTCTACCCTAGACTAACGCAGACAAGGAAACCAGGGGGTTTCACCTGTGTCCCTGGTGCTTGTCTACCCTAGACTAACGCAGACAAGGAAACCAGGGGGTTTCACGTGTGTCCCTGGATCTTGTCTACCCAAGACTAACGCAGACAAGGAAACCACGGGGTTTCACGTGTGTCCCTGGAGCTTGTCTACCCTAGACTAACGCAGATAAGGAAACCAGGGGGTTTCACCTGTGTCCCTGGAGCTTGTCTACCCACGACTAACGCAGACAAGGAAACCAGGGGGTTTCACGTGTGTCCCTGGAGCTTGTCTACCCTAGACTAATGCAGACAAGGAAACCAGGGGGTTTCACGTGTGTCCCTGGAGCTTGTCTACCCTAGACTAACGCAGACAAGGAAACCAGGGGGTATCACCTGTGCCCCTGGAGCTTGTCTACCCCAGACTAATGCAGACAAGGAAACCAGGGGGTTTCACCTGTTTCCCTGGAGCTTGTCTACCCTAGACTAACGCAGACAAGGAAACCAGGGGTTTTCACGTGTGACCCTGGAGCTTGTCTGCCCTAAACTAATGCAGACAAGGAAACCAGGGGGTTTCACGTGTGTCCTTGGAGCTTGTCTACCCTAGACTAAAGCAGACAAGGAAACCAGGGGGTTTCACGTGTGTCCTTGGATCTTGTCTACCCTAGACTAACGCAGACAAGGAAACCAGGGGTTTTCACCTGTGTCCCTGGAGCTTGTCTACCCTAGACTAACGCAGACAAGGAAACCAGGGGATTTCACGTGTGTCCCTGGAGATTGTGTACCCTAGACTAACGCAGACATGAAACCAGGGGGTTTCACGTGTGTCCCTGGAGCTTGGCTACCCAAGATTAATGCAGACAAGGAAACCAGGGAGTTTCACCTGTGTCCCTGGAGCTTGTCTACACTAGACTAACGCAGGCTAGGAAACCAGGGGGTTTCACCTGTGTCCCTGGAGCTTGTCTACCCTAGACTAACGCAGACAAGGAAACCAGGGGATTCACGTGTGTCCCTGGAGCTTGTCTACCCTAGACTAACGCAGACAAGGAAACCAGGGGTTTTCACCTGTGTCCCTTGAGCTTGTCTACCCTAGACTAACGCAGACAAGGAAACCAGGGGGTTTCACGTGTGACCTTGGAGCTTGTCTACCCAAGACTAACGCAGAGAAGGAAACCCGGGGGATTCACGTGTGTCCCTGGAGCTTGTCTACCCTAGACTAACGCAGTCAAGGAAACCAGGGGGTTTCACGTGTGACCCTGGAGCTTGTTTACCCTAGACTATCGCGGACAAGGAAACCAGGGGGTTTCACGTGTGTCCCTGGAGCTTGTCTACCCTAGACTAACGCAGTCAAGGAAACCAGGGGGTTTCACCTGTGTCCCTGGAGCTTGTCTCCCCTAGACTATCGCGGACAAGGAAACCAGGGGGTTTCACGTGTGTCCCTGGAGCTTGTCTACCCTAGACTAACGCAGACAAGGAAACCAGGGGGTATCACGTGTGTCCCTGGAGCTTGTCTACTCAAGACTAACGCAGACAAGGAAACCAGGGGGTTTCACCTGTGTCCCTGGAGCTTGTCTACCCTAGACTAACGCAGACAAGGAAACCAGGGGGTTTCATTTGTGTCCCTGGAGATTGTCTACCCTAGACTAACGTAGACAAGGAAACCAGGGGGTTTCACCTGTGTCCCTGGAGCTTGTCTGCCCTAGACTAACGCAGACAAGGAAACCAGGGGGTTTCAGGTGTGACCCTGGAGCTTGTCTACCCTAGACTAACGCAGACAAGGAAACCAGGGGGTTTCACCTGTGTCCCTGGATCTTGTCTGCCCTAGACTAATGCAGACAAGGAAACCAGGGGGTTTCAGGTGTGTCCCTGGAGCTTGTCTACAGTAGACTAACGCAGACAAGGAAACCAGGGGGTTTCACGTGTGTCCCTGGAGCTTGTCTACCCTAGACTAACGCAGACAAGGAAACCAGGGGGTTTCAGGTGTGTCCCTGGAGCTTGTCTACCCTAGACTAACGCAGACAAGGAAACCAGGGGGTTTCACCTGTGTCCCTGGAGCTTGTCTACCCTAGACTAACGCAGACAAGGAAACGAGGGGGTTTCACCTGTGCCCCTGGAGCTTGTCTACCCTAGACTAATGCAGACAAGGAAACCAGGGGGTTTCACCTGTTTCCCTGGAGCTTGTCTACCCTAGACTAACGTACACAAGGAAACCAGGGGGTTTCACCTGTTTCCCTGGAGCTTGTCTACCCTAGACTAACGCAGACAAGGAAACCACGGGTTTTCACGTGTGACCCTGGAGCTTGTCTGCCCTAAACTAATGCAGACAAGGAAACCAGGGGGTTTCACCTGTGTCCCTTGAGCTTGTCTACCCTAGACTAACGCAGACAAGGAAACCAGGGGGTTTCACGTGTGACCCTGGAGCTTGTCTACCCAAGACTAACGCAGAGAAGGAAACCCGGGGGATTCACATGTGTCCCTGGAGCTTGTCTACCCTAGACTAACGCAGTCAAGGAAACCAGGGGGTTTCACGTGTGACCCTGGAGCTTGTTTACCCTAGACTATCGCGGACAAGGAAACCAGGGGGTTTCACATGTGTCCCTGGAGCTTGTCTACCCTAGACTAACGCAGACAAGGAAACCAGGGGGTTTCACCTGTGTCCCTGGAGCTTGTCTCCCCTAGACTATCGCGGACAAGGAAACCAGGGGGTTTCACGTGTGTCCCTGGAGCTTGTCTACCCTAGACTAACGCAGACAAGGAAACCAGGGGGTTTCACGTGTGTCCCTGGAGCTTGTCTACCCTAGACTAACGCAGACAAGGAAACCAGGGGGTTTCAGGTGTGTCCCTGGAGCTTGTCTACAGTAGACTAACGCAGAGAAGGAAAACAGGGGGTTTCACGTGTGTCCCTGGAGCTTGTCTACCCTAGACTAACGCAGACAAGGAAACCAGGGGGTTTCAGGTGTGTCCCTGGAGCTTGTCTACCCTAGACTAACGCAGACAAGGAAACCAGGGGGTTTCACCTGTGTCCCTGGAGCTTGTCTACCCTAGACTAACGCAGACAAGGAAACCAGGGGGTTTCAGGTGTGTCCTTGGAGCTTGTCTACCCTAGACTAATGCAGACAAGTAAACCAGGGGGTTTCACGTGTGTCCCTGGAGCTTGTCTACCCTAGACTAATGCAGACAAGGAAACCAGGGAGTTTCACGTGTGTCCCTGGAGCTTGTCTACCGTAGACTGACGCAGACAAGGAAACCAGGGGGTTTCACCTGTGTCCCTGGTGCTTGTCTACCCTAGACTAACGCAGACAAGGAAACCAGGGGGTTTCACGTGTGTCCCAGGAGTTTGTCTACCCAAGACTAACGCACACAAGGAAACAAGGGGGTTTCAACTGTGTTCCTGGTGATTGTCTACCCTAGACTGACGCAGATAAGGAAACCAGGGGATTTCACCTGTGTCCCTGGAGCTTGTCTACCCTAGACTAACGCAGACAAGGAAACCAGGGTGTTTCACGTGTGTCCCTGGAGATTGTCTACCCTAGACTAATGCAGACAAGGAAACCAGGGGGTTTCACCTGTGTCCCTGGAGCTTGTCTACCCTAGACTAACGCAGACAAGGAAAACAGGGGGTTTCACCTGTGTCCCTGGAGCTTGTCTACCCTAGACTAACGCAGACAAGGAAAACAGGGGGTTTCACCTGTGTCCCTGGAGCTTGTCTACCCTAGACTAACGCAGAGAAGGAAACCAGGGGGTTTCACCTGTGTCCCTGGATTTTGTCTACCCTAGACTAACGTAGACAAGGAAACCAGGGGGTTTCAGGTGTTTCCCTGGATCTTGTCTACCCTAGACTAACGCAGACAAGGAAACCAGGGGGTTTCAACTGTGTCCCTGGAGCTTGTCTACCCAATACTAACGCAGACAAGGAAACCAGGGGGTTTCACGTGTGTCCCAGGAGTTTGTCTACCCAAGACTAACGCAGACAAGGAAACAAGGGGGTTTCAACTGTGTCCCTGGAGCTTGTCTACCCAAGACTAACGTAGACAAGGAAACCAGGGGGTTTCACCTGTGTCCCTGGAGCTTGTCTACCCTAGACTAACGCAGGCAAGGAAACCAGGGGGTTTCACCTGTGTCCCTGGAGCTTGTCTACCCAAGACTAACGCAGACAAGGAAACAAGGGGGTTTCAACTGTGTCCCTGGAGCTTGTCTACCCAAGACTAACGTAGACAAGGAAACCAGGGGGTTTCACCTGTGTCCCTGGAGCTTGTCTACCCTAGACTAACGCAGGCAAGGAAAGCAGTGGGTTTCACCTGTGTCCCTGGAGCTTGTCTACCCTAGACTTACGCAGACAAGGAAACCAGCGGGTTTCACCTGTGTCCCTGGAGCTTGTCTACCCTAGACTTACGCAGACAAGGAAACCAGGGGGTTTCATGTGTGTCCCTGGAGCTTGTCTACCCTAGACTAACGCAGACAAGGAAACCAGGGGGTTTCACGTGTGACCCTTGAGCTTGTCTACCCTAGACAAACGCAGACAAGGAAACCAGGGGGTTTCACGTGTGACCCTGGAGCTTGTCTACCCTAGACTAACGCAGTCAAGGAAACCAGGGGGTTTCACGTGTGTCCCTGGAGATTGTCTACCCTAGACTAAGGTAGACAAGGAAACCAGGGGGTTTCACGTGTGTCCCTGGAGCTTGTCTACCCTAGACTAACGCAGACAAGGTAACCAGGGGGATTCACGTGTGTCCCTGGAGCTTGTTTACCCTAGACTAATGCAGACAAGGTAACCAGGGGGATTCACGTGTGTCCCTGGATCTTGTCTACCCAAGAATAACTCAGACAAGGAAACCAAGGGGTTTCACGTGTGTCCCTGGATCTTGTCTACCCTAGACTAACGCAGACAAGGAAACCAGGGGGTTTCACCTGTGTCCCTGGTGCTTGTCTACCCTAGACTAACGCAGACAAGGAAACCAGGGGGTTTCACGTGTGTCCCTGGATCTTGTCTACCCAAGACTAACGCAGACAAGGAAACCACGGGGTTTCACGTGTGTCCCTGGAGTTTGTCTACCCTAGACTAACGCAGACAAGGAAACCAGGGGGTTTCACCTGTGTCCCTGGAGCTTGTCTACCCTAGACTAACGCAGACAAGGAAACCAGGGGGTTTCATTTGTGTCCCTGGAGATTGTCTACCCTAGACTAACGTAGACAAGGAAACCAGGGGGTTTCACCTGTGTCCCTGGAGCTTGTCTGCCCTAGACTAACGCAGACAAGGAAACCAGGGGGTTTCAGGTGTGTCCCTGGAGCTTGTCTGCCCTAGACTAACGCAGACAAGGAAACCAGGGGGTTTCACCTGTGTCCCTGGAGCTTGTCTACCCTAGACTAACGCAGACAAGGAAACCAGGGGGTTTCAGGTGTGTCCTTGGAGCTTGTCTACCCTAGACTAATGCAGACAAGTAAACCAGGGGGTTTCACGTGTGTCCCTGGAGCTTGTCTACCCTAGACTAACGCAGACAAGGAAACCAGGGAGTTTCACGTGTGTCCCTGGAGCTTGTCTACCGTAGACTGACGCAGACAAGGAAACCCGGGGGTTTCACGTGTGTCCCTGGAGCTTGTCTACCCTAGACTAACGCAGTCAAGGAAACCAGGGGGTTTCACGTGTGACCCTGGAGCTTGTTTACCCTAGACTATCGCGGACAAGGAAACCAGGGGGTTTCACGTGTGTCCCTGGAGCTTGTCTACCCTAGACTAACGCAGTCAAGGAAACCAGGGGGTTTCACCTGTGTCCCTGGAGCTTGTCTCCCCTAGACTATCGCGGACAAGGAAACCAGGGGGTTTCACGTGTGTCCCTGGAGCTTGTCTACCCTAGACTAACGCAGACAAGGAAACCAGGGGGTATCACGTGTGTCCCTGGAGCTTGTCTACTCAAGACTAACGCAGACAAGGAAACCAGGGGGTTTCACCTGTGTCCCTGGAGCTTGTCTACCCTAGACTAACGCAGACAAGGAAACCAGGGGGTTTCATTTGTGTCCCTGGAGATTGTCTACCCTAGACTAACGTAGACAAGGAAACCAGGGGGTTTCACGTGTGTCCCTGGAGCTTGTCTACCCTAGACTAACGCAGTCAAGGAAACCAGGGGGTTTCACCTGTGTCCCTGGAGCTTGTCTCCCCTAGACTATCGCGGACAAGGAAACCAGGGGGTTTCACGTGTGTCCCTGGAGCTTGTCTACCCTAGACTAACGCAGACAAGGAAACCAGGGGGTATCACGTGTGTCCCTGGAGCTTGTCTACTCAAGACTAACGCAGACAAGGAAACCAGGGGGTTTCACCTGTGTCCCTGGAGCTTGTCTACCCTAGACTAACGCAGACAAGGAAACCAGGGGGTTTCATTTGTGTCCCTGGAGATTGTCTACCCTAGACTAACGTAGACAAGGAAACCAGGGGGTTTCACCTGTGTCCCTGGAGCTTGTCTGCCCTAGACTAACGCAGACAAGGAAACCAGGGGGTTTCACCTGTGTCCCTGGAGCTTGTCTACAGTAGACTAACGCAGACAAGGAAACCAGGGGGTTTCACGTGTGTCCCTGGAGCTTGTCTACCCTAGACTAACGCAGACAAGGAAACCAGGGGGTTTCAGGTGTGTCCCTGGAGCTTGTCTACAGTAGACTAACGCAGACAAGGAAACCAGGGGGTTTCACGTGTGTCCCTGGAGCTTGTCTACCCAAGACTAACGCAGATAAGGAAACCACGGGTTTTCACGTGTGACCCTGGAGCTTGTCTACCCAAGACTAACGCAGACAAGGAAACCAGGGGGTTTCATGTGTGTCCCTGGAGCTTGTCTACCCTAGACTAACGTAGACAAGGAAACCAGGGGGTTTCACGTGTGTCCCCGGAGCTTGTCTACCCTAGACTAACGCAGATAAGGAAACCACGGGTTTTCACGTGTGACCCTGGAGCTTGTCTGCCCTAAACTAATGCAGACAAGGAAACCAGGGGGTTGCACCTGTGTCCCTTGAGCTTGTCTACCCTAGACTAACGCAGACAAGGAAACCAGGGGGTTTCACGTGTGACCCTGGAGCTTGTCTACCCAAGACTAACGCAGAGAAGGAAACCCGGGGGATTCACATGTGTCCCTGGAGCTTGTCTACCCTAGACTAACGCAGTCAACGAAACCAGGGGGTTTCACGTGTGACCCTGGAGCTTGTTTACCCTAGACTATCGCGGACAAGGAAACCAGGGGGTTTCACATGTGTCCCTGGAGCTTGTCTACCCTAGACTAACGCAGTCAAGGAAACCAGGGGGTTTCACCTGTGTCCCTGGAGCTTGTCTCCCCTAGACTATCGCGGACAAGGAAACCAGGGGGTTTCACGTGTGTCCCTGGAGCTTGTCTACCCTAGACTAACGCAGACAAGGAAACCAGGGGGTATCACGTGTGTCCCTGGAGCTTGTCTACTCAAGACTAACACAGACAAGGAAACCAGGGGGTTTCACCTGTGTCCCTGGAGCTTGTCTACCCTAGACTAACGCAGACAAGGAAACCAGGGGGTTTCATTTGTGTCCCTGGAGATTGTCTACCCTAGACTAACGTAGACAAGGAAACCAGGGGGTTTCACCTGTGTCCCTGGAGCTTGTCTGCCCTAGACTAACGCAGACAAGGAAACCAGGGGGTTTCACCTGTGTCCCTGGAGCTTGTCTACCCTAGACTAACGCAGACAAGGAAACCAGGGGGTTTCAGGTGTGTCCCTGGAGCTTGTCTACAGTAGACTAACGCAGAGAAGGAAAACAGGGGGTTTCACGTGTGTCCCTGGAGCTTGTCTACCCTAGACTAACGCAGACAAGGAAACCAGGGGGTTTCACCTGTGTCCCTGGAGCTTGTCTACCCTAGACTAACGCAGACAAGGAAACCAGGGGGTTTCAGGTGTGTCCTTGGAGCTTGTCTACCCTAGACTAATGCAGACAAGTAAACCAGGGGGTTTCACGTGTGTCCCTGGAGCTTGTCTACCCTAGACTAACGCAGACAACGAAACCAGGGAGTTTCACGTGTGTCCCTGGAGCTTGTCTACCGTAGACTGACGCAGACAAGGAAACCAGGGGGTTTCACCTGTGTCCCTGGTGCTTGTCTACCCTAGACTAACGCAGACAAGGAAACCAGGGGGTTTCACGTGTGTCCCAGGAGTTTGTCTACCCAAGACTAACGCACACAAGGAAACAAGGGGGTTTCAACTGTGTTCCTGGTGATTGTCTACCCTAGACTGACGCAGATAAGGAAACCAGGGGATTTCACCTGTGTCCCTGGAGCTTGTCTACCCTAGACTAACGCAGACAAGGAAACCAGGGTGTTTCACGTGTGTCCCTGGAGATTGTCTACCCTAGACTAATGCAGACAAGGAAACCAGGGGGTTTCACCTGTGTCCCTGGAGCTTGTCTACCCTAGACTAACGCAGACAAGGAAAACAGGGGGTTTCACCTGTGTCCCTGGAGCTTGTCTACCCTAGACTAACGCAGACAAGGAAAACAGGGGGTTTCACCTGTGTCCCTGGAGCTTGTCTACCCTAGACTAACGCAGAGAAGGAAACCAGGGGGTTTCACCTGTGTCCCTGGAGATTGTCTACCCTAGACTAACGTAGACAAGGAAACCAGGGGGTTTCAGGTGTTTCCCTGGATCTTGTCTACCCTAGACTAACGCAGACAAGGAAACCAGGGGGTTTCAACTGTGTCCCTGGAGCTTGTCTACCCAATACTAACGCAGACAAGGAAACCAGGGGGTTTCACGTGTGTCCCAGGAGTTTGTCTACCCAAGACTAACGCAGACAAGGAAACAAGGGGGTTTCAACTGTGTCCCTGGAGCTTGTCTACCCAAGACTAACGTAGACAAGGAAACCAGGGGGTTTCACCTGTGTCCCTGGAGCTTGTCTACCCTAGACTAACGCAGGCAAGGAAACCAGGGGGTTTCACCTGTGTCCCTGGAGCTTGTCTACCCAAGACTAACGCAGACAAGGAAACAAGGGGGTTTCAACTGTGTCCCTGGAGCTTGTCTACCCAAGACTAACGTAGACAAGGAAACCAGGGGGTTTCACCTGTGTCCCTGGAGCTTGTCTACCCTAGACTAACGCAGGCAAGGAAAGCAGGGGGTTTCACCTGTGTCCCTGGAGCTTGTCTACCCTAGACTTACGCAGACAAGGAAACCAGCGGGTTTCACCTGTGTCCCTGGAGCTTGTCTACCCTAGACTTACGCAGACAAGGAAACCAGGGGGTTTCATGTGTGTCCCTGGAGCTTGTCTACCCTAGACTAACGCAGACAAGGAAACCAGGGGGTTTCACGTGTGACCCTTGAGCTTGTCTACCCTAGACAAACGCAGACAAGGAAACCAGGGGGTTTCACGTGTGACCCTGGAGCTTGTCTACCCTAGACTAACGCAGTCAAGGAAACCAGGGGGTTTCACGTGTGTCCCTGGAGATTGTCTACCCTAGACTAAGGTAGACAAGGAAACCAGGGGGTTTCACGTGTGTCCCTGGAGCTTGTCTACCCTAGACTAACGCAGACAAGGTAACCAGGGGGATTCACGTGTGTCCCTGGAGCTTGTTTACCCTAGACTAATGCAGACAAGGTAACCAGGGGGATTCACGTGTGTCCCTGGAGCTTGTCTAACCTAGACTAATGCAGACAAGGAAACCAGGGGGTTTCACGTGTGTCCCTGGATCTTGTCTACCCAAGAATAACTCAGACAAGGAAACCAAGGGGTTTCACGTGTGTCCCTGGATCTTGTCTACCCTAGACTAACGCAGACAAGGAAACCAGGGGGTTTCACGTGTGTCCCTGGAGCTTGTCTACCCTAGACTAACGCAGACAAGGAAACCAGGGGGTTTCAGGTGTGTCCCTGGAGCTTGTCTACCCTAGACTAACGCAGACAAGGAAACCAGGGGGTTTCACCTGTGTCCCTGGAGCTTGTCTACCCTAGACTAACGCAGACAAGGAAACGAGGGGGTTTCACCTGTGCCCCTGGAGCTTGTCTACCCTAGACTAATGCAGACAAGGAAACCAGTGGGTTTCACCTGTTTCCCTGGAGCTTGTCTACCCTAGACTAACGTAGACAAGGAAACCAGGGGGTTTCACGTGTGTCCCCGGAGCTTGTCTACCCTAGACTAACGCAGACAAGGAAACCACGGGTTTTCACGTGTGACCCTGGAGCTTGTCTGCCCTAAACTAATGCAGACAAGGAAACCAGGGGGTTTCACCTGTGTCCCTTGAGCTTGTCTACCCTAGACTAACGCAGACAAGGAAACCAGGGGGTTTCACGTGTGACCCTGGAGCTTGTCTACCCAAGACTAACGCAGAGAAGGAAACCCGGGGGATTCACATGTGTCCCTGGAGCTTGTCTACCCTAGACTAACGCAGTCAAGGAAACCAGGGGGTTTCACGTGTGACCCTGGAGCTTGTTTACCCTAGACTATCGCGGACAAGGAAACCAGGGGGTTTCACATGTGTCCCTGGAGCTTGTCTACCCTAGACTAACGCAGTCAAGGAAACCAGGGGGTTTCACCTGTGTCCCTGGAGCTTGTCTCCCCTAGACTATCGCGGACAAGGAAACCAGGGGGTTTCACGTGTGTCCCAGGAGTTTGTCTACCCAAGACTAACGCACACAAGGAAACAACGGGGTTTCAACTGTGTTCCTGGTGATTGTCTACCCTAGACTGACGCAGATAAGGAAACCAGGGGATTTCACCTGTGTCCCTGGAGCTTGTCTACCCTAGACTAACGCAGACAAGGAAACCAGGGTGTTTCACGTGTGTCCCTGGAGATTGTCTACCCTAGACTAATGCAGACAAGGAAACCAGGGGGTTTCACCTGTGTCCCTGGAGCTTGTCTACCCTAGACTAACGCAGACAAGGAAAACAGGGGGTTTCACCTGTGTCCCTGGAGCTTGTCTACCCTAGACTAACGCAGACAAGGAAAACAGGGGGTTTCACCTGTGTCCCTGGAGCTTGTCTACCCTAGACTAACGCAGAGAAGGAAACCAGGGGGTTTCACCTGTGTCCCTGGAGATTGTCTACCCTAGACTAACGTAGACAAGGAAACCAGGGGGTTTCAGGTGTTTCCCTGGATCTTGTCTACCCTAGACTAACGCAGACAAGGAAACCAGGGGGTTTCAACTGTGTCCCTGGAGCTTGTCTACACAATACTAACGCAGACAAGGAAACCAGGGGGTTTCACGTGTGTCCCAGGAGTTTGTCTACCCAAGACTAACGCAGACAAGGAAACAAGGGGGTTTCAACTGTGTCCCTGGAGCTTGTCTACCCAAGACTAACGTAGACAAGGAAACCAGGGGGTTTCACCTGTGTCCCTGGAGCTTGTCTACCCTAGACTAACGCAGGCAAGGAAACCAGGGGGTTTCACCTGTGTCCCTGGAGCTTGTCTACCCAAGACTAACGCAGACAAGGAAACAAGGGGGTTTCAACTGTGTCCCTGGAGCTTGTCTACCCAAGACTAACGTAGACAAGGAAACCAGGGGGTTTCACCTGTGTCCCTGGAGCTTGTCTACCCTAGACTAACGCAGGCAAGGAAAGCAGGGGGTTTCACCTGTGTCCCTGGAGCTTGTCTACCCTAGACTTACGCAGACAAGGAAACCAGCGGGTTTCACCTGTGTCCCTGGAGCTTGTCTACCCTAGACTTACGCAGACAAGGAAACCAGGGGGTTTCATGTGTGTCCCTGGAGCTTGTCTACCCTAGACTAACGCAGACAAGGAAACCAGGGGGTTTCACGTGTGACCCTTGAGCTTGTCTACCCTAGACAAACGCAGACAAGGAAACCAGGGGGTTTCACGTGTGACCCTGGAGCTTGTCTACCCTAGACTAACGCAGTCAAGGAAACCAGGGGGTTTCACGTGTGTCCCTGGAGATTGTCTACCCTAGACTAAGGTAGACAAGGAAACCAGGGGGTTTCACGTGTGTCCCTGGAGCTTGTCTACCCTAGACTAACGCAGACAAGGTAACCAGGGGGATTCACGTGTGTCCCTGGAGCTTGTTTACCCTAGACTAATGCAGACAAGGTAACCAGGGGGATTCACGTGTGTCCCTGGAGCTTGTCTAACCTAGACTAATGCAGACAAGGAAACCAGGGGGTTTCACGTGTGTCCCTGGATCTTGTCTACCCAAGAATAACTCAGACAAGGAAACCAAGGGGTTTCACGTGTGTCCCTGGATCTTGTCTACCCAAGACTAACGCAGATGAGGAAACCAGGGGGTTTCACCTGTGTCCCTGGAGCTTGTCTACCCTAGACTAACGCAGACAAGGAAACCAGGGGGTTTCACCTGTGTCCCTGGAGCTTGTCTACCCTAGACTAACGCAGACAAGGAAACCAGGGGGTTTCAGGTGTGTCCTTGGAGCTTGTCTACCCTAGACTAATGCAGACAAGTAAACCAGGGGGTTTCACGTGTGTCCCTGGAGCTTGTCTACCCTAGACTAACGCAGACAAGGAAACCAGGGAGTTTCACGTGTGTCCCTGGAGCTTGTCTACCGTAGACTGACGCAGACAAGGAAACCAGGGGGTTTCACCTGTGTCCCTGGTGCTTGTCTACCCTAGACTAACGCAGACAAGGAAACCAGGGGGTTTCACGTGTGTCCCAGGAGTTTGTCTACCCAAGACTAATGCAGACAAGGAAACCAGGGGGTTTCACCTGTGTCCCTGGAGCTTGTCTACCCTAGACTAACGCAGACAAGGAAACCAGGGGGTTTCACCTGTGTCCCTGGAGCTTGTCTACCCTAGACTAACGCAGACAAGGAAAACAGGGGGTTTCACCTGTGTCCCTGGAGCTTGTCTACCCTAGACTAACGCAGAGAAGGAAACCAGGGGGTTTCACCTGTCTCCCTGGAGATTGTCTACCCTAGACTAACGTAGACAAGGACACCAGGGGGTTTCAGGTGTTTCCCTGGATCTTGTCTACCCTAGACTAACGCAGACAAGGAAACCAGGGGGTTTCAACTGTGTCCCTGGAGCTTGTCTACCCAATACTAACGCAGACAAGGAAACCAGGGGGTTTCACGTGTGTCCCAGGAGTTTGTCTACCCAAGACTAACGCAGACAAGGAAACAAGGGGGTTTCAACTGTGTCCCTGGAGCTTGTCTACCCAAGACTAACGTAGACAAGGAAACCAGGGGGTTTCACCTGTGTCCCTGGAGCTTGTCTACCCTAGACTAACGCAGGCAAGGAAACCAGGGGGTTTCACCTGTGTCCCTGGAGCTTGTCTACCCAAGACTAACGCAGACAAGGAAACAAGGGGGTTTCAACTGTGTCCCTGGAGCTTGTCTACCCAAGACTAACGCAGACAAGGTAACCAGGGGGATTCACGTGTGTCCCTGGAGCTTGTTTACCCTAGACTAATGCAGACAAGGTAACCAGGGGGATTCACGTGTGTCCCTGGAGCTTGTCTACCCTAGACTAATGCAGACAAGGTAACCAGGGGGATTCACGTGTGTCCCTGGAGCTTGTCTAACCTAGACTAATGCAGACAAGGAAACCAGGGGGTTTCACGTGTGTCCCTGGATCTTGTCTACCCAAGAATAACTCAGACAAGGAAACCAAGGGGTTTCACGTGTGTCCCTGGATCTTGTCTACCCTAGACTAACGCAGACAAGGAAACCAGGGGGTTTCACGTGTGTCCCTGGAGCTTGTCTACCCTAGACTAACGCAGACAAGGAAACCAGGGGGTTTCAGGTGTGTCCCTGGAGCTTGTCTACCCTAGACTAACGCAGACAAGGAAACCAGGGGGTTTCACCTGTGTCCCTGGAGCTTGTCTACCCTAGACTAACGCAGACAAGGAAACGAGGGGGTTTCACCTGTGCCCCTGGAGCTTGTCTACCCTAGACTAATGCAGACAAGGAAACCAGTGGGTTTCACCTGTTTCCCTGGAGCTTGTCTACCCTAGACTAACGCAGACAAGGAAACCAGGGGGTTTCACGTGTGTCCCCGGAGCTTGTCTACCCTAGACTAACGCAGACAAGGAAACCACGGGTTTTCACGTGTGACCCTGGAGCTTGTCTGCCCTAAACTAATGCAGACAAGGAAACCAGGGGGTTTCACCTGTGTCCCTTGAGCTTGTCTACCCTAGACTAACGCAGACAAGGAAACCAGGGGGTTTCACGTGTGACCCTGGAGCTTGTCTACCCAAGACTAACGCAGAGAAGGAAACCCGGGGGATTCACATGTGTCCCTGGAGCTTGTCTACCCTAGACTAACGCAGTCAAGGAAACCAGGGGGTTTCACGTGTGACCCTGGAGCTTGTTTACCCTAGACTATCGCGGACAAGGAAACCAGGGGGTTTCACATGTGTCCCTGGAGCTTGTCTACCCTAGACTAACGCAGTCAAGGAAACCAGGGGGTTTCACGTGTGTCCCTGGAGCTTGTCTCCCCTAGACTATCGCGGACAAGGAAACCAGGGGGTTTCACGTGTGTCCCTGGAGCTTGTCTACCCTAGACTAACGCAGACAAGGAAACCAGGGGGTATCACGTGTGTCCCTGGAGCTTGTCTACTCAAGACTAACACAGACAAGGAAACCAGGGGGTTTCATTTGTGTCCCTGGAGATTGTCTACCCTAGACTAACGTAGACAAGGAAACCAGGGGGTTTCACCTGTGTCACTGGAGCTTGTCTGCCCTAGACTAACGCAGACAAGGAAACCAGGGGGTTTCAGGTGTGTCCCTGGAGCTTGTCTACCCTAGACTAACGCAGACAAGGAAACCAGGGGGTTTCACCTGTGTCCCTGGAGCTTGTCTACCCTAGACTAACGCAGACAAGGAAACCAGGGGGTTTCAGGTGTGTCCTTGGAGCTTGTCTACCCTAGACTAATGCAGACAAGTAAACCAGGGGGTTTCACGTGTGTCCCTGGAGCTTGTCTACCCTAGACTAACGCAGACAAGGAAACCAGGGAGTTTCACGTGTGTCCCTGGAGCTTGTCTACCGTAGACTGACGCAGACAAGGAAACCAGGGGGTTTCACCTGTGTCCCTGGTGCTTGTCTACCCTAGACTAACGCAGACAAGGAAACCAGGGGGTTTCACGTGTGTCCCAGGAGTTTGTCTACCCAAGACTAACGCACACAAGGAAACAAGGGGGTTTCAACTGTGTTCCTGGTGATTGTCTACCCTAGACTGACGCAGATAAGGAAACCAGGGGATTTCACCTGTGTCCCTGGAGCTTGTCTACCCTAGACTAACGCAGACAAGGAAACCAGGGTGTTTCACGTGTGTCCCTGGAGATTGTCTACCCTAGACTAATGCAGACAAGGAAACCAGGGGGTTTCACCTGTGTCCCTGGAGCTTGTCTACCCTAGACTAACGCAGACAAGGAAAACAGGGGGTTTCACCTGTGTCCCTGGAGCTTGTCTACCCTAGACTAACGCAGACAAGGAAAACAGGGGGTTTCACCTGTGTCCCTGGAGCTTGTCTACCCTAGACTAACGCAGAGAAGGAAACCAGGGGGTTTCACCTGTGTCCCTGGAGATTGTCTACCCTAGACTAACGTAGACAAGGAAACCAGGGGGTTTCAGGTGTTTCCCTGGATCTTGTCTACCCTAGACTAACGCAGACAAGGAAACCAGGGGGTTTCAACTGTGTCCCTGGAGCTTGTCTACCCAATACTAACGCAGACAAGGAAACCAGGGGGTTTCACGTGTGTCCCAGGAGTTTGTCTACCCAAGACTAACGCAGACAAGGAAACAAGGGGGTTTCAACTGTGTCCCTGGAGCTTGTCTACCCAAGACTAACGTAGACAAGGAAACCAGGGGGTTTCACCTGTGTCCCTGGAGCTTGTCTACCCTAGACTAACGCAGGCAAGGAAACCAGGGGGTTTCACCTGTGTCCCTGGAGCTTGTCTACCCAAGACTAACGCAGACAAGGAAACAAGGGGGTTTCAACTGTGTCCCTGGAGCTTGTCTACCCAAGACTAACGTAGACAAGGAAACCAGGGGGTTTCACCTGTGTCCCTGGAGCTTGTCTACCCTAGACTAACGCAGGCAAGGAAAGCAGGGGGTTTCACCTGTGTCCCTGGAGCTTGTCTACCCTAGACTTACGCAGACAAGGAAACCAGCGGGTTTCACCTGTGTCCCTGGAGCTTGTCTACCCTAGACTAACGCAGACAAGGAAACCAGGGGGTTTCACGTGTGACCCTTGAGCTTGTCTACCCTAGACAAACGCAGACAAGGAAACCAGGGGGTTTCACGTGTGACCCTGGAACTTGTCTACCCTAGACTAACGCAGTCAAGGAAACCAGGGGGTTTCACGTGTGTCCCTGGAGATTGTCTACCCTAGACTAAGGTAGACAAGGAAACCAGGGGGTTTCACGTGTGTCCCTGGAGCTTGTCTACCCTAGACTAACGCAGACAAGGTAACCAGGGGGATTCACGTGTGTCCCTGGAGCTTGTTTACCCTAGACTAATGCAGACAAGGTAACCAGGGGGATTCACGTGTGTCCCTGGAGCTTGTCTAACCTAGACTAATGCAGACAAGGAAACCAGGGGGTTTCACGTGTGTCCCTGGATCTTGTCTACCCAAGAATAACTCAGACAAGGAAACCAAGGGGTTTCACGTGTGTCCCTGGATCTTGTCTACCCTAGACTAACGCAGACAAGGAAACCAGGGGGTTTCACCTGTGTCCCTGGTGCTTGTCTACCCTAGACTAACGCAGACAAGGAAACCAGGGGGTTTCACCTGTGTCCCTGGTGCTTGTCTACCCTAGACTAACGCAGATAAGGAAACCAGGGGGTTTCAGGTGTGTCCCTGGAGCTTGTCTACAGTAGACTAACGCAGAGAAGGAAAACAGGGGGTTTCACGTGTGTCCCTGGAGCTTGTCTACCCTAGACTAACGCAGACAAGGAAACCAGGGGGTTTCAGGTGTGTCCCTGGAGCTTGTCTACCCTAGACTAACGCAGACAAGGAAACCAGGGGGTTTCACCTGTGTCCCTGGAGCTTGTCTACCCTAGACTAACGCAGACAAGGAAACCAGGGGGTTTCACCTGTGTCCTTGGAGCTTGTCTACCCTAGACTAATGCAGACAAGTAAACCAGGGGGTTTCACGTGTGTCCCTGGAGCTTGTCTACCCTAGACTAACGCAGACAAGGAAACCAGGGAGTTTCACGTGTGTCCCTGGAGCTTGTCTACCGTAGACTGACGCAGACAAGGAAACCAGGGGGTTTCACCTGTGTCCCTGGTGCTTGTCTACCCTAGACTAACGCAGACAAGGAAACCAGGGGGTTTCACGTGTGTCCCAGGAGTTTGTCTACCCAAGACTAACGCACACAAGGAAACAAGGGGGTTTCAACTGTGTTCCTGGTGATTGTCTACCCTAGACTGACGCAGATAAGGAAACCAGGGGATTTCACCTGTGTCCCTGGAGCTTGTCTACCCTAGACTAACGCAGACAAGGAAACCAGGGTGTTTCACGTGTGTCCCTGGAGATTGTCTACCCTAGACTAATGCAGACAAGGAAACCAGGGGGTTTCACCTGTGTCCCTGGAGCTTGTCTACCCTAGACTAACGCAGACAAGGAAAACAGGGGGTTTCACCTGTGTCCCTGGAGCTTGTCTACCCTAGACTAACGCAGACAAGGAAAACAGGGGGTTTCACCTGTGTCCCTGGAGCTTGTCTACCCTAGACTAACGCAGAGAAGGAAACCAGGGGGTTTCACCTGTGTCCCTGGAGATTGTCTACCCTAGACTAACGTAGACAAGGAAACCAGGGGGTTTCAGGTGTTTCCCTGGATCTTGTCTACCCTAGACTAACGCAGACAAGGAAACCAGGGGGTTTCAACTGTGTCCCTGGAGCTTGTCTACCCAATACTAACGCAGACAAGGAAACCAGGGGGTTTCACGTGTGTCCCAGGAGTTTGTCTACCCAAGACTAACGCAGACAAGGAAACAAGGGGGTTTCAACTGTGTCCCTGGAGCTTGTCTACCCAAGACTAACGTAGACAAGGAAACCAGGGGGTTTCACCTGTGTCCCTGGAGCTTGTCTACCCTAGACTAACGCAGGCAAGGAAACCAGGGGGTTTCACCTGTGTCCCTGGAGCTTGTCTACCCAAGACTAACGCAGACAAGGAAACAAGGGGGTTTCAACTGTGTCCCTGGAGCTTGTCTACCCAAGACTAACGTAGACAAGGAAACCAGGGGGTTTCACCTGTGTCCCTGGAGCTTGTCTACCCTAGACTAACGCAGGCAAGGAAAGCAGGGGGTTTCACCTGTGTCCCTGGAGCTTGTCTACCCTAGACTTACGCAGACAAGGAAACCAGCGGGTTTCACCTGTGTCCCTGGAGCTTGTCTACCCTAGACTTACGCAGACAAGGAAACCAGGGGGTTTCATGTGTGTCCCTGGAGCTTGTCTACCCTAGACTAACGCAGACAAGGAAACCAGGGGGTTTCACGTGTGACCCTTGAGCTTGTCTACCCTAGACAAACGCGGACAAGGAAACCAGGGGGTTTCACGTGTGACCCTGGAGCTTGTCTACCCTAGACTAACGCAGTCAAGGAAACCAGGGGGTTTCACGTGTGTCCCTGGAGATTGTCTACCCTAGACTAAGGTAGACAAGGAAACCAGGGGGTTTCACGTGTGTCCCTGGAGCTTGTCTACCCTAGACTAACGCAGACAAGGTAACCAGGGGGATTCACGTGTGTCCCTGGAGCTTGTTTACCCTAGACTAATGCAGACAAGGTAACCAGGGGGATTCACGTGTGTCCCTGGAGCTTGTCTAACCTAGACTAATGCAGACAAGGAAACCAGGGGGTTTCACGTGTGTCCCTGGATCTTGTCTACCCAAGAATAACTCAGACAAGGAAACCAAGGGGTTTCACGTGTGTCCCTGGATCTTGTCTACCCTAGACTAACGCAGACAAGGAAACCAGGGGGTTTCACCTGTGTCCCTGGTGCTTGTCTACCCTAGACTAACGCAGACAAGGAAACCAGGGGGTTTCACGTGTGTCCCTGGATCTTGTCTACCCAAGACTAACGCAGACAAGGAAACCACGGGGTTTCACGTGTGTCCCTGGAGTTTGTCTACCCTAGACTAACGCAGACAAGGAAACCAGGGGGTTTCACCTGTGTCCCTGGAGCTTGTCTACCCTAGACTAACGCAGACAAGGAAACCAGGGGGTTTCATTTGTGTCCCTGGAGATTGTCTACCCTAGACTAACGTAGACAAGGAAACCAGGGGGTTTCACCTGTGTCCCTGGAGCTTGTCTGCCCTAGACTAACGCAGACAAGGAAACCAGGGGGTTTCAGGTGTGTCCCTGGAGCTTGTCTACAGTAGACTAACGCAGACAAGGAAACCAGGGGTTTTCACGTGTGTCCCTGGAGCTTGTCTACCCTAGACTAACGCAGACAAGGAAACCAGGGGAACTCACCTGTGTCCCTGGAGCTTGTCTACCCTAGACTAATGCAGACAAGGAAACCAGGGGTTTTCACGTGTGTCCCTGGAGCTTGTCTACCCTAGACTAACGCAGACAAGGAAACCAGGGGGTTTCACCTGTGTCCCTGGAGCTTGTCTACCCTAGACTAACGCAGACAAGGAAACCAGGGGGTTTCAGGTGTGTCCTTGGAGCTTGTCTACCCTAGACTAATGCAGACAAGTAAACCAGGGGGTTTCACGTGTGTCCCTGGAGCTTGTCTACCGTAGACTGACGCAGACAAGGAAACCAGGGGGTTTCACCTGTGTCCCTGGTGCTTGTCTACCCTAGACTAACGCAGACAAGGAAACCAGGGGGTTTCACGTGTGTCCCAGGAGTTTGTCTACCCAAGACTAATGCAGACAAGGAAACCAGGGGGTTTCACCTGTGTCCCTGGAGCTTGTCTACCCTAGACTAACGCAGACAAGGAAACCAGGGGGTTTCACCTGTGTCCCTGGAGCTTGTCTACCCTAGACTAACGCAGACAAGGAAAACAGGGGGTTTCACCTGTGTCCCTGGAGCTTGTCTACCCTAGACTAACGCAGAGAAGGAAACCAGGGGGTTTCACCTGTCTCCCTGGACATTGTCTACCCTAGACTAACGTAGACAAGGAAACCAGGGGGTTTCAGGTGTTTCCCTGGATCTTGTCTACCCTAGACTAACGCAGACAAGGAAACCAGGGGGTTTCAACTGTGTCCCTGGAGCTTGTCTACCCAATACTAACGCAGACAAGGAAACCAGGGGGTTTCACGTGTGTCCCAGGAGTTTGTCTACCCAAGACTAACGCAGACAAGGAAACAAGGGGGTTTCAACTGTGTCCCTGGAGCTTGTCTACCCAAGACTAACGTAGACAAGGAAACCAGGGGGTTTCACCTGTGTCCCTGGAGCTTGTCTACCCTAGACTAACGCAGGCAAGGAAACCAGGGGGTTTCACCTGTGTCCCTGGAGCTTGTCTACCCAAGACTAACGCAGACAAGGAAACAAGGGGGTTTCAACTGTGTCCCTGGAGCTTGTCTACCCAAGACTAACGTAGACAAGGAAACCAGGGGGTTTCACCTGTGTCCCTGGAGCTTGTCTACCCTAGACTAACGCAGGCAAGGAAACCAGGGGGTTTCACCTGTGTCCCTGGAGCTTGTCTACCCTAGACTTACGCAGACAAGGAAACCAGAGGGTTTCACCTGTGTCCCTGGAGCTTGTCTACCCTAGACTTACGCAGACAAGGAAACCAGGGGGTTTCATGTGTGTCCCTGGAGCTTGTCTACCCTAGACTAACGCAGACAAGGAAACCAGGGGGTTTCACGTGTGACCCTTGAGCTTGTCTACCCTAGACAAACGCAGACAAGGAAACCAGGGGGTTTCACGTGTGACCCTGGAGCTTGTCTACCCTAGACTAACGCAGTCAAGGAAACCAGGGGGTTTCACGTGTGTCCCTGGAGATTGTCTACCCTAGACTAAGGTAGACAAGGAAACCAGGGGGTTTCACGTGTGTCCCTGGAGCTTGTCTACCCTAGACTAACGCAGACAAGGTAACCAGGGGGATTCACGTGTGTCCCTGGAGCTTGTTTACCCTAGACTAATGCAGACAAGGTAACCAGGGGGATTCACGTGTGTCCCTGGAGCTTGTCTAACCTAGACTAATGCAGACAAGGAAACCAGGGGGTTTCACGTGTGTCCCTGGATCTTGTCTACCCAAGAATAACTCAGACAAGGAAACCAGGGGGTTTCACGTGTGTCCCTGGATCTTGTCTACCCTAGACTAACGCAGACAAGGAAACCAGGGGGTTTCACCTGTGTCCCTGGTGCTTGTCTACCCTAGACTAACGCAGACAAGGAAACCAGGGGGTTTCACGTGTGTCCCTGGATCTTGTCTACCCAAGACTAACGCAGACAAGGAAACCACGGGGTTTCACGTGTGTCCCTGGAGCTTGTCTACCCTAGACTAACGCAGATAAGGAAACCAGGGGGTTTCACCTGTGTCCCTGGAGCTTGTCTACCCACGACTAACGCAGACAAGGAAACCAGGGGGTTTCACGTGTGTCCCTGGAGCTTGTCTACCCTAGACTAACGCAGGTAAGGGAACCAGGGGGTTTCACCTGTGTCCCTGGAGCTTGTCTACCCTAGACTAACGCAGACAAGGAAACCAGGGGGTTTCACCTGTGTCCCTGGAGCTTGTCTACCCACGACTAACGCAGAGAAGGAAAACAGGGGTTTTCACGTGTGACCTTGGAGCTTGTCTACCCTAGACTAACGCAGACAAGGAAACCAGGGGGTTTCACGTGTGTCCCTGGAGCTTGTCTACCCTAGACTAATGCAGACAAGGAAACCAGGGGGTTTCACGTGTGTCCCTGGAGCTTGTCTACCCTAGACTAACACAGACAAGGAAACCAGGGGGTTTCACCTGTGCCCCTGGAGCTTGTCTACCCCAGACTAATGCAGACAAGGAAACCAGGGGGTTTCACCTGTTTCCCTGGAGCTTGTCTACCCTAGACTAACGTAGACAAGGAAACCAGGGGGTTTCACGTGTGTCCCCGGAGCTTGTCTACCCTAGACTAACGCAGACAAGGAAACCAGGGGTTTTCACGTGTGACCCTGGAGCTTGTCTGCCCTAAACTAATGCAGACAAGGAAACCAGGGGGTTTCACGTGTGTCCTTGGAGCTTGTCTACCCTAGACTAAAGCAGACAAGGAAACCAGGGGGTTTCACGTGTGTCCTTGGATCTTGTCTACACTAGACTAACGCAGGCTAGGAAACCAGGGGGTTTCACCTGTGTCCCTGGAGCTTGTCTACCCTAGACTAACGCAGACAAGGAAACCAGGGGGTTTTACCTGTGTCCCTTGAGCTTGTCTACCCTAGACTAACGCAGACAAGGAAACCAGTGGGTTTCACGTGTGACCCTGGAGCTTGTCTACCCAAGACTAACGCAGAGAAGGAAACCCGGGGGATTCACGTGTGTCCCTGGAGCTTGTCTACCCTAGACTAACGCAGTCAAGGAAACCAGGGGGTTTCACGTGTGACCCTGGAGCTTGTCTACCCTAGACTAACGCAGACAAGGAAACCAGGGGGTTTCACGTGTGTCCCTGGAGCTTGTCTACCCTAGACTAACGCAGACAAGGAAACCAGGGGGTTTCAGGTGTGTCCTTGGAGCTTGTCTACCCTAGACTAATGCAGACAAGTAAACCAGGGGGTTTTACCTGTGTCCCTTGAGCTTGTCTACCCTAGACTAACGCAGACAAGGAAACCAGTGGGTTTTACCTGTGTCCCTTGAGCTTGTCTACCCTAGACTAACGCAGACAAGGAAACCAGGGGGTTTTACCTGTGTCCCTTGAGCTTGTCTACCCTAGACTAACGCAGACAAGGAAACCAGTGGGTTTCACGTGTGTCCCTGGAGCTTGTCTACCCTAGACTAACGCAGACAAGGAAACCAGGGGGTTTCAGGTGTGTCCTTGGAGCTTGTCTACCCTAGACTAATGCAGACAAGGAAACCAGGGGGTTTCACCTGTGTCCCTGGAGCTTGTCTACCCACGACTAACGTAGACAAGGAAACCAGGGGGTTTCACCTGTGTCCCTGGAGCTTGTCTACCCACGACTAACGCAGAGAAGGAAAACAGGGGTTTTCACGTGTGACCTTGGAGCTTGTCTACCCTAGACTAACGCAGACAAGGAAACCACGGGGTTTCACGTGTGTCCCTGGAGCTTGTCTACCCTAGACTAACGCAGATAAGGAAACCAGGGGGTTTCACCTGTGTCCCTGGAGCTTGTCTACCCACGACTAACGCAGACAAGGAAACCAGGGGGTTTCACGTGTGTCCCTGGAGCTTGTCTACCCTAGACTAACGCAGGTAAGGGAACCAGGGGGTTTCACCTGTGTCCCTGGAGCTTGTCTACCCTAGACTAATGCAGACAAGGAAACCAGGGGGTTTCACCTGTGTCCCTGGAGCTTGTCTACCCACGACTAACGCAGAGAAGGAAAACAGGGGTTTTCACGTGTGACCTTGGAGCTTGTCTACCCTAGACTAACGCAGACAAGGAAACCAGGGGGTTTCACGTGTGTCCCTGGAGCTTGTCTACCCTAGACTAATGCAGACAAGGAAACCAGTGGGTTTCACGTGTGTCCCTGGAGCTTGTCTACCCTAGACTAACACAGACAAGGAAACCAGGGGGTTTCACCTGTGCCCCTGGAGCTTGTCTACCCCAGACTAATGCAGACAAGGAAACCAGGGGGTTTCACCTGTTTCCCTGGAGCTTGTCTACCCTAGACTAACGTAGACAAGGAAACCAGGGGGTTTCACGTGTGTCCCCGGAGCTTGTCTACCCTAGACTAACGCAGACAAGGAAACCAGGGGTTTTCACGTGTGACCCTGGAGCTTGTCTGCCCTAAACTAATGCAGACAAGGAAACCAGGGGGTTTCACGTGTGTCCTTGGAGCTTGTCTACCCTAGACTAAAGCAGACAAGGAAACCAGGGGGTTTCACGTGTGTCCTTGGATCTTGTCTACCCTAGACTAACGCAGACAAGGAAACCAGGGGTTTTCACCTGGGTCCCTGGAGCTTGTCTACCCTAGACTAACGCAGACAAGGAAACCAGGGGATTTCACGTGTGTCCCTGGAGATTGTGTACCCTAGACTAACGCAGACATGAAACCAGGGGGTTTCACGTGTGTCCCTGGAGCTTGGCTACCCAAGATTAATGCAGACAAGGAAACCAGGGAGTTTCACCTGTGTCCCTGGAGCTTGTCTACACTAGACTAACGCAGGCTAGGAAACCAGGGGGTTTCACCTGTGTCCCTGGAGCTTGTCTACCCTAGACTAACGCAGACAAGGAAAGCAGGGGATTCACGTGTGTCCCTGGAGCTTGTCTACCCTAGACTAACGCAGACAAGGAAACCAGGGGGTTTCACCTGTGTCCCTTGAGCTTGTCTACCCTAGACAAACGCAGACAAGGAAACCAGGGGGTTTCACGTGTGACCCTGGAGCTTGTCTACCCAAGACTAACGCAGAGAAGGAAACCCGGGGGATTCACGTGTGTCCCTGGAGCTTGTCTACCCTAGACTAACGCAGTCAAGTAAACCAGGGGGTTTCACGTGTGACCCTGGAGCTTGTTTACCCTAGACTATCGCGGACAAGGAAACCAGGGGGTTTCACGTGTGTCCCTGGAGCTTGTCTACCCTAGACTAACGCAGTCAAGGAAACCAGGGGGTTTCACCTGTGTCCCTGGAGCTTGTCTCCCCTAGACTATCGCGGACAAGGAAACCAGGGGGTTTCACGTGTGTCCCTGGAGCTTGTCTACCCTAGACTAACGTAGACAAGGAAACCAGGGGGTATCACGTGTGCCCCTGGAGCTTGTCTACCCTAGACTAACGCAGACAAGGAAACCAGGGGGTTTCAGGTGTGTCCCTGGAGCTTGTCTACCCTAGACTAACGCAGACAAGGAAACCAGGGGGTTTCACCTGTGTCCCTGGAGCTTGTCTACCCTAGACTAACGCAGACAAGGAAACCAGGGGGTTTCACATGTGTCCCTGGAGCTTGTCTACCCTAGACTAACGCAGACAAGGAAACCAGGGGGTTTCAGGTGTGTCCCTGGAGCTTGTCTACCCTAGACTAACGCAGACAAGGAAACCAGGGGGTTTCACCTGTGTCCCTGGAGCTTGTCTACCCTAGACTAACGCAGACAAGGAAACCAGGGGGTTTCACGTGTGTCCCTGGAGCTTGTCTACCCACGACTAACGTAGACAAGGAAACCAGGGGGTTTCACCTGTGTCCCTGGAGCTTGTCTACCCACGACTAACGCAGAGAAGGAAAACAGGGGTTTTCACGTGTGACCTTGGAGCTTGTCTACCCTAGACTAACGCAGACAAGGAAACCAGGGGGTTTCACGTGTGTCCCTGGAGCTTGTCTACCCTAGACTAATGCAGACAAGGAAACCAGGGGGTTTCACGTGTGTCCCTGGAGCTTGTCTACCCAAGACTAACGCAGACAAGGAAACGAGGGGGTTTCACCTGTGCCCCTGGAGCTTGTCTACCCTAGACTAATGCAGACAAGGAAACCAGGGGGTTTCACCTGTTTCCCTGGAGCTTGTCTACCCTAGACTAACGCAGACAAGGAAACCAGGGGGTTTCACGTGTGTCCCCGGAGCTTGTCTACCCTAGACTAACGCAGACAAGGAAACCACGGGTTTTCACGTGTGACCCTGGAGCTTGTCTGCCCTAAACTAATGCAGACAAGGAAACCAGGGGGTTTCACGTGTGTCCTTGGAGCTTGTCTACCCTAGACTAAAGCAGACAAGGAAACCAGGGGGTTTCACGTGTGTCCTTGGATCTTGTCTACCCTAGACTAACGCAGACAAGGAAACCAGGGGTTTTCACCTGTGTCCCTGGAGCTTGTCTACCCTAGACTAACGCAGACAAGGAAACCAGGGGGTTTCACGTGTGTCCCTGGAGATTGTGTACCCTAGACTAACGCAGACATGAAACCAGGGTGTTTCACGTGTGTCCCTGGAGCTTGGCTACCCAAGATTAATGCAGACAAGGAAACCAGGGAGTTTCACCTGTGTCCCTGGAGCTTGTCTACACTAGACTAACGTAGGCTAGGAAACCAGGGGGTTTCACCTGTGTCCCTGGAGCTTGTCTACCCTAGACTAACGCAGACAAGGAAACCAGGGGGTATCACGTGTGTCCCTGGAGCTTGTCTACTCAAGACTAACGCAGACAAGGAAACCAGGGGGTTTCACCTGTGTCCCTGGAGCTTGTCTACCCTAGACTAACGCAGACAAGGAAACCAGGGGGTTTCATTTGTGTCCCTGGAGATTGTCTACCCTAGACTAACGTAGACAAGGAAACCAGGGGGTTTCACCTGTGTCCCTGGAGCTTGTCTGCCCTAGACTAACGCAGACAAGGAAACCAGGGGGTTTCTGGTGTGTCCCTGGAGCTTGTCTACAGTAGACTAACGCAGACAAGGAAACCAGGGGGTTTCACGTGTGTCCCTGGAGCTTGTCTACCCAAGACTAACGTAGACAAGGAAACCAGGGGAACTCACCTGTGTTCCTGGAGCTTGTCTACCCTAGTCTAACGCAGACAAGGAAACCAGGGGGTTTCAGGTGTGTCCCTGGAGCTTGTCTACCCTAGACTAACGCAGACAAGGAAACCAGGGGGTTTCACCTGTGCCCCTGGAGCTTGTCTACACTAGACTAATGCAGACAAGGAAACCAGGGGGTTTCACCTGTGTCCCTGGAGCTTGTCTACCCTAGACTAATGCAGACAAGGAAACCAGGGGGTTTCACCTGTGTCCCTGGAGCTTGTCTACCCTAGACTAATGCAGACAAGGAAACCAGGGGGTTTCACCTGTGTCCCTGGAGCTTGTCTACCCACGACTAACGTAGACAAGGAAACCAGGGGGTTTCACCTGTGTCCCTGGAGCTTGTCTACCCACGACTAACGCAGAGAAGGAAAACAGGGGTTTTCACGTGTGACCTTGGAGCTTGTCTACCCTAGACTAACGCAGACAAGGAAACCAGGGGGTTTCACGTGTGTCCCTGGAGCTTGTCTACCCTAGACTAATGCAGACAAGGAAACCAGGGGGTTTCACGTGTGTCCCTGGAGCTTGTCTACCCTAGACTAACGTAGACAAGGAAACCGGGGGACTCACGTGAGTCCCTGGAGCTTGTCTACCCTAGACTAACGCAGACAAGGAAACGAGGGGGTTTCACCTGTGCCCCTGGAGCTTGTCTACCCTAGACTAACGCAGACAAGGAAACGAGGGGGTTTCACCTGTTTCCCTGGAGCTTGTCTACCCTAGACTAACGCAGACAAGGAAACCAGGGGGTTTCACCTGTTTCCCTGGAGCTTGTCTACCCTAGACTAACGCAGACAAGGAAACCAGGGGGTTTCACGTGTGTCCCCGGAGCTTGTCTACCCTAGACTAACGCAGACAAGGAAACCACGGGTTTTCACGTGTGACCCTGGAGCTTGTCTGCCCTAAACTAATGCAGACAAGGAAACCAGGGGGTTTCACGTGTGTCCTTGGAGCTTGTCTACCCTAGACTAAAGCAGACAAGGAAACCAGGGGGTTTCACGTGTGTCCTTGGATCTTGTCTACCCTAGACTAACGCAGACAAGGAAACCAGGGGTTTTCACGTGTGTCCCTGGAGATTGTGTACCCTAGACTAACGCAGACATGAAACCAGGGGGTTTCACGTGTGTCCCTGGAGCTTGTCTACCCAAGATTAATGCAGACAAGGAAACCAGGGAGTTTCACCTGTGTCCCTGGAGCTTGTCTACCCAAGACTAACGCAGAGAAGGAAACCCGGGGGATTCACGTGTGTCCCTGGAGCTTGTCTACCCTAGACTAACGCAGTCAAGGAAACCAGGGGTTTTCACGTGTGACCCTGGAGCTTGTTTACCCTAGACTATCGCGGACAAGGAAACCAGGGGGTTTCACATGTGTCCCTGGAGCTTGTCTACCCTAGACTAACGCAGTCAAGGAAACCAGGGGGTTTCACCTGTGTCCCTGGAGCTTGTCTACCCTAGACTAACGCAGACAAGGAAACCAGGGGGTTTCACGTGTGTCCCTGGATCTTGTCTACCCTAGACTAACGCAGACAAGGAAACCAGGGGGTTTCACGTGTGTCCCTGGATCTTGTCTACCCTAGACTAACGCGGACAAGGAAACCAGGGGGTATCACGTGTGTCCCTGGAGCTTGTCTACTCAAGACTAACACAGACAAGGAAACCAGGGGGTTTCACCTGTGTCCCTGGAGCTTGTCTACCCAAGACTAACGTAGACAAGGAAACCAGGGGGTTTCACCTGTGTCCCTGGAGCTTGTCTGCCCTAGACTAACGCAGACAAGGAAACCAGGGGGTTTCAGGTGTGTCCCTGGAGCTTGTCTACAGTAGACTAACGCAGAGAAGGAAAACAGGGGGTTTCACCTGTGTCCCTGGAGCTTGTCTGCCCTAGACTAACGCAGACAAGGAAACGAGGGGGTTTCACCTGTGCCCCTGGAGCTTGTCTACCCTAGACTAACGCAGACAAGGAAACGAGGGGGTTTCACCTGTGCCCCTGGAGCTTGTCTACCCTAGACTAACGCAGTCAAGGAAACCAGGGGTTTTCACGTGTGACCCTGGAGCTTGTTTACCCTAGACTATCGCGGACAAGGAAACCAGGGGGTTTCACATGTGTCCCTGGAGCTTGTCTACCCTAGACTAACGCAGTCAAGGAAACCAGGGGGTTTCACCTGTGTCCCTGGAGCTTGTCTACCCTAGACTAACGCAGACAAGGAAACCAGGGGGTTTCACGTGTGTCCCTGGATCTTGTCTACCCTAGACTAACGCAGACAAGGAAACCAGGGGGTTTCACGTGTGTCCCTGGATCTTGTCTACCCTAGACTAACGCGGACAAGGAAACCAGGGGGTATCACGTGTGTCCCTGGAGCTTGTCTACTCAAGACTAACACAGACAAGGAAACCAGGGGGTTTCACCTGTGTCCCTGGAGCTTGTCTACCCAAGACTAACGTAGACAAGGAAACCAGGGGGTTTCACCTGTGTCCCTGGAGCTTGTCTGCCCTAGACTAACGCAGACAAGGAAACCAGGGGGTTTCAGGTGTGTCCCTGGAGCTTGTCTACAGTAGACTAACGCAGAGAAGGAAAACAGGGGGTTTCACCTGTGTCCCTGGAGCTTGTCTGCCCTAGACTAACGCAGACAAGGAAACGAGGGGGTTTCACCTGTGCCCCTGGAGCTTGTCTACCCTAGACTAACGCAGACAAGGAAACCAGGGGGTTTCAGGTGTGTCCCTGGAGCTTGTCTACCCTAGACTAACGCAGACAAGGAAACGAGGGGGTTTCACCTGTGCCCCTGGAGCTTGTCTACCCTAGACTAATGCAGACAAGGAAACCAGGGGGTTTCACCTGTTTCCCTGGAGCTTGTCTACCCTAGACTAACGTAGACAAGGAAACCAGGGGTTTTCACGTGTGTCCCTGGAGCTTGTCTGCCCTAGACTAACGTAGACAAGGAAACCAGGGGGTTTCACCTGTGTCCCTGGAGCTTGTCTACCCTAGACTAACGTAGACAAGGAAACCAGGGGGTTTCACGTGTGTCCCCGGAGCTTGTCTACCCTAGACTAAAGCAGACAAGGAAACCAGGGGGTTTCACGTGTGTCCTTGGATCTTGTCTACCCTAGACTAACGCAGACAAGGAAACCAGGGGTTTTCACCTGTGTCCCTGGAGCTTGTCTACCCTAGACTAACGCAGACATGAAACCAGGGGGTTTCACGTGTGTCCCTGGAGCTTGGCTACCCAAGATTAATGCAGACAAGGAAACCAGGGAGTTTCACCTGTGTCCCTGGAGCTTGTCTACACTAGACTAACGCAGACAAGGAAACCAGGGGGTTTCACCTGTGTCCCTTGAGCTTGTCTACCCTAGACTAACGCAGACAAGGAAACCAGGGGGTTTCACGTGTGACCCTGGAGCTTGTCTACCCAAGACTAACGCAGAGAAGGAGACCCGGGGGATTCACATGTGTCCCTGGAGCTTGTCTACCCTAGACTAACGCAGTCAAGGAAACCAGGGGGTTTCACGTGTGACCCTGGAGCTTGTTTACCCTAGACTATCGCGGACAAGGAAACCAGGGGGTTTCACATGTGTCCCTGGAGCTTGTCTACCCTAGACTAACGCAGTCAAGGAAACCAGGGGGTTTCACCTGTGTCCGTGGAGCTTGTCTACTCAAGACTAACACAGACAAGGAAAACAGGGGGTTTCACGTGTGTCCCTGGAGCTTGTCTACCCTAGACTAACGCAGACAAGGAAACCAGGTGGTTTCAGGTGTGTCCCGGGAGCTTGTCTACCCTAGACTAACGCAGACAAGGAAACCAGGTGGTTTCAGGTGTGTCCCGGGAGCTTGTCTACCCTAGACTAACGCAGACAAGGAAACCAGGGGGTTTCACCTGTGTCCTTGGAGCTTGTCTACCCTAGACTAATGCAGACAAGTAAACCAGGGGGTTTCACGTGTGTCCCTGGAGCTTGTCTACCCTAGACTAACGCAGACAAGGAAACCAGGGAGTTTCACGTGTGTCCCTGGAGCTTGTCTACCGTAGACTGACGCAGACAAGGAAACCAGGGGGTTTCACCTGTGTCCCTGGTGCTTGTCTACCCTAGACTAACGCAGACAAGGAAACCAGGGGGTTTCACGTGTGTCCCAGGAGTTTGTCTACCCAAGACTAACGCACACAAGGAAACAAGGGGGTTTCAACTGTGTTCCTGGTGATTGTCTACCCTAGACTGACGCAGATAAGGAAACCAGGGTGTTTCACGTGTGTCCCTGGAGATTGTCTACCCTAGACTAATGCAGACAAGGAAACCAGGGGGTTTCACCTGTGTCCCTGGAGCTTGTCTACCCTAGACTAACGCAGACAAGGAAAACAGGGGGTTTCACCTGTGTCCCTGGAGCTTGTCTACCCTAGACTAACGCAGACAAGGAAAACAGGGGGTTTCACCTGTGTCCCTGGAGCTTGTCTACCCTAGACTAACGCAGAGAAGGAAACCAGGGGGTTTCACCTGTGTCCCTGGAGATTGTCTACCCTAGACTAACGTAGACAAGGAAACCAGGGGGTTTCAGGTGTTTCCCCGGATCTTGTCTACCCTAGACTAACGCAGACAAGGAAACCAGGGGGTTTCACCTGTGTCCCTGGAGCTTGTCTACCCAATACTAACGCAGACAAGGAAACCAGGGGGTTTCACGTGTGTCCCAGGAGTTTGTCTACCCAAGACTAACGCAGACAAGGAAACAAGGGGGTTTCAACTGTGTCCCTGGAGCTTGTCTACCCAAGACTAACGTAGACAAGGAAACCAGGGGGTTTCACCTGTGTCCCTGGAGCTTGTCTACCCTAGACTAACGCAGGCAAGGAAACCAGGGGGTTTCACCTGTGTCCCTGGAGCTTGTCTACCCAAGACTAACGCAGACAAGGAAACAAGGGGGTTTCAACTGTGTCCCTGGAGCTTGTCTACCCAAGACTAACGTAGACAAGGAAACCAGGGGGTTTCACCTGTGTCCCTGGAGCTTGTCTACCCTAGACTAACGCAGGCAAGGAAACCAGGGGGTTTCACCTGTGTCCCTGGAGCTTGTCTACCCTAGACTTACGCAGACAAGGAAACCAGCGGGTTTCACCTGTGTCCCTGGAGCTTGTCTACCCTAGACTAACGCAGACAAGGAAACCAGGGGGTTTCACGTGTGACCCTTGAGCTTGTCTACCCTAGACAAACGCAGACAAGGAAACCAGGGGGTTTCACGTGTGACCCTGGAGCTTGTCTACCCTAGACTAACGCAGTCAAGGAAACCAGGGGGTTTCACGTGTGTCCCTGGAGATTGTCTACCCTAGACTAAGGTAGACAAGGAAACCAGGGTGTTTCACGTGTGACCCTGGAGCTTGTCTACCCTAGACTATCGCGGACAAGGAAACCAGGGGGTTTCACGTGTGACCCTTGAGCTTGTCTACCCTAGACTAACGCAGACAAGGAAACCAGGGGGTTTCACGTGTGACCCTGGAGCTTGTCTACCCTAGACTAACGCAGTCAAGGAAACCAGGGGGTTTCACGTGTGTCCCTGGAGCTTGTCTACCCTAGACTAACGCAGACAAGGAAACCAGGGGGTTTCACGTGTGACCCTTGAGCTTGTCTACCCAATACTAACGCAGACAAGGAAACCAGGGGGTTTCACGTGTGTCCCAGGAGTTTGTCTACCCAAGACTAACGCAGACAAGGAAACAAGGGGGTTTCAACTGTGTCCCTGGAGCTTGTCTAACCTAGACTAACGCAGACAAGGAAACCAGGGGGTTTCACCTGTGTCCCTGGAGCTTGTCTACCCAAGACTAACGCAGACAAGGAAACAAGGGGGTTTCAACTGTGTCCCTGGAGCTTGTCTACCCAAGACTAACGTAGACAAGGAAACCAGGGGGTTTCACCTGTGTCCCTGGAGCTTGTCTACCCTAGACTAACGCAGGCAAGGAAACCAGGGGGTTTCACCTGTGTCCCTGGAGCTTGTCTACCCTAGACTTACGCAGACAAGGAAACCAGGGGGTTTCACCTGTGTCCCTGGAGCTTGTCTACCCTAGACTTACGCAGACAAGGAAACCAGGGGGTTTCATGTGTGTCCCTGGAGCTTGTCTACCCTAGACTAACGCAGACAAGGAAACCAGGGGGTTTCACGTGTGTCCCTTGAGCTTGTCTACCCTAGACTAACGCAGACAAGGAAACCAGGGGGTTTCACGTGTGACCCTGGAGCTTGTCTACCCTAGACTAACGCAGTCAAGGAAACCAGGGGGTTTCACGTGTGTCCCTGGAGATTGTCTACCCTAGACTAAGGTAGACAAGGAAACCAGGGGGTTTCACCTGTGTCCCTGGAGCTTGTCTACCCTAGACTAACGCAGACAAGGAAAACAGGGGGTTTCACCTGTGTCCCTGGAGCTTGTGTACCCTAGACTAACGTAGACAAGGAAACCAGGGGGTTTCACCTGTGTCCCTGGAGCTTGTCTACCCTAGACTAACGCAGACAAGGAAACCAGGGGGTTTCACCTGTGTCCCTGGAGCTTGACTACACTCGACTAACGCAGACAAGGAAACCAGGGGGTTTCACGTGTGTCCCTGGAGCTTGTCTACCCTAGACTAACGCAGGCAAGGAAACCAGGGGGTTTCACCTGTGTCCCTGGAGCTTGTCTACCCTAGACTAACGCAGACAAGGAAACCAGGGGGTTTCACGTGTGTCCCTGGAGCTTGTCTACCCTAGACTAACGCTGGCAAGGAAACCAGGGGGTTTCACGTGTGTCCCTGGAGCCTGTCTACCCTAGACTATCGCAGGCATGGAAACGAAAGTACAGCCCCGCAGCCTGCAGTGGCTTGCGGCAGGATCCTAAACTGAACTGGACCGAATGCTCCTGGTTTGATGCTTGACGTGCTGTTCGCTCACTCTTGGCCTTTTGCACAATCTTTTATTTTCTTTGAACGGGTTCCATGGTGTCTCCCTGGTCCATTGTTGCCTGTGAAATGATTAATCTCACATTTGTACTCTGTATGCATTCTTTGAAAGGAAATGTACCTTGAACCTTTGAATCGTTGAACAATTGCAGTGAATATTACTGTGAGTCTCAGACCAGAGGGCACAGATAGAGTGGATGTGGAGAGGATGTTTCCTATAGTGGGGGAGTCTCAGACCAGAGGGCACAGATAGAGTGGATGTGGAGAGGATGTTTCCTATAGTGGGGGAGTCTCGGACCAGAGGGCACAGATAGAGTGGACGTGGAGTGGATGTTTCCTATAGTGGGGGAGTCTAGGACCAGAGGGCACAGATAGAGTGGATGTGGAGAGGATGTTTCCTAAAGAGGGGGAGTCTAGGACCAGAGGACACAGGTAGAGTGGATGTGGAGAGGATGTTTACTATAGTGGGAGAGTCTAGGACCAGAGGACACAGATAGAATGGATGTGGAGAGGATGTTTCCTAAAGAGGGGGAGTCTAGGACCAGAGGACACAGGTAGAGTGGATGTGGAGAGGATGTTTCCTATAGTGGGGGAGTCTAGGACCGGAGGACACAGATAGAGTGGATGTGGAGAGGATGTTTACTATAGTGGGAGAGTCTAGGACCAGAGGACACAGATAGAATGGATGTGGAGAGGATGTTTCCTGTACTGGGGGAGTCTAGGACCAGAGGACACAGACTCAGCATAGAGTGATGTCCCTTTAGAAGACAGGTGATGAAAAATTTCTTTAGCTTGTGAACAGTGAATCTGTGGAATTCATTGTCACAAACAGCTGTGGACTCTTGGTCATTGGGTATATTTAAAGTGGAGTTTGATAGGTTCTTGATTAGTCAGGGTATCCGATGTTACGGGGAGAAGCCAGGAGAGGGATAATAAATCAGCCATGATTGAATGGCGGAGCAGACTCGATGGGCTGAATGGCCTATTTCTTCTCCTTAGTGTTATGGTTTTATGGTGCTTTGATGATCTTCAATGAGCTCAGCATTGAGAAGTTTTCTTGACAATGCAGATCACTTCTGAGGACGTTGGTCCTGCTGTCAATTTGCAAGATTCTGTACGCTTTGTCTTCGATGCCAGTGGGCTTTATACTCCTGGTTTGGAAGTCATTCTCGTACAATAACTCCAGCCGACAGTGTTAGAAGGATGGGGTAAAGAGAAAGAGTCGTCACAGATGTTCAGGCCCTCCCCGGGCAGAAAAATAATGATTAAGGAGAGTGGAGAGCTATTGGGAAAGGGCAGTGTCTCAAAGACAAAGTAAAATTATTTATTCATTTATTTATTTTGAGCCATGATGCCCAGGAATGCCCAAATAACCTTAGTCTAATTATGGGTCAATGTGCAATGAACCTGCCAACGAGTAGGTTAATGATTATCACCCGGTAGCACAGTACGCCACGCGGCACACGGGAGCAGCAGCCTTTCGGATCTGGTGCTACTTTAGTTTTTAAATTTAATTTTAAGGCACAATTAGGGTTTAGGGCAATGGATAACAGAGCGACTATCTTCCATCGCCAGATACTGCTACAGCACAGAGATTGCCCAAAAACAAACCTTCTTGGAAACCTGCTGGGTAGATTGCGTGACCTCGGCTTGCTGAGGGAATCAGGCCTGCAGTCCTGGGAGTCGCCTGGTGACGGTGGCCGGAGGTGGGGACATCGTTAGCGGTGTGCGAGGAAGAGGAAGCAAGGAGAGAGGGCAGGAGTCCGTGCCAGGAAAAAAGCAAGCCCCAACCGGCCGGCCCTCCCGTCCATTCTGCTCTCCAATGGACATTAAATTGGGCTGCATCTGTGGCAAGGAAATACACGGCGGGAGTACAGAAACGGATGAAATCCCAGACGCCGCCATTCAGCTGTTTACTTATGTAACAGATTTTCCCCCAAGCCATCGGACTACCAACCTACTGACCTCTGCTGTGCTCATTGTCTTGTTTATTATTTATTGTAATGCCTGCACTGTTCTGTGTACTTTATGCTGTCTTGGGTAGGTCTGTAGTCTAGTGTAGTTTTTGTGTTGGTTTATGTAGTTCGGTGTAGTTTTTGTGTTGGTTTATGTAGTTCAGTCTAGTTTTTGTACTGTGTCATGTAACACCATGGTCCTGAAAAACGTCGTCTCATTTTTACTGTGTACTGTACCAGCAGTTATAGTCGAAATGACAATAAAAAGTGACTTGACTTGATTTGACTTGACTTGACATCGACAGTGATGAAATGCTTTGAGAGGTTGGTCATGACTAGACTGAACTCCTGCCTCAGCAAGGACCTGGACCCATTACAATTTGCCTATCACCACAATAGGTCAATGGCAGATGCAATCTCAATGGCTCTCCGCACGGCTTTAGACCACCTGGACAACACAAACACCTACGTCAGGATGCTGTTCATCGACTATAGCTCAGCGTTTAACACCGTCATTCCCACAATCCTGATTGAGAAGTTACAGAACCTGGGCCTCTGTACCTCGCTCTGCAATTGGATCCTCAACTTCCTAACAGGAAGACCACAATCTGTGAGGATTGGTGATAAAATCTCCTCCTCGCTGACGATCAACACTGGTGCACCTCAGGGGTGTGTGTTTAGCCCACTGCTCTACTCTCTGTATACCCATGACTGTGTACGGCATAGCTCCAATACCATCTATAAATTTGCTGACAATACAACCATTGTTGGCAGAATCTCAGGTGGTGACGAGAGGGCGAACAGGAGTGAGATATGCCAACTAGTGGAGTGGTGTCGCAGCAACTACCTAGCACTCAATGTCAGTAAGATGGAAGAGCTGATTGTGGACTTCAGGAAGGGTAAGGTGAAGGAACATACACCAATCCTCATAGAGGGATCAGAAATGGAGAGAGTGAGCAGTTTCAAGTTCCTGGGTGTCAAGATCTCTGAGGATCTAACCTGGTCCAAACATATCGAAGCAGTTATGAAGAAGGCAAGACAGCAGCTAGACTTCATTGAGTATGAAGAGATTTGGCATGTCAACAAATCTCAAAAATCTCTGTAGTTGTACCCAGGAGAACATTCTGACAGGCTGCATCACTGTCTTATATCGAGGGGCTACTGCACAGGAATGAAAGAAGCTGCAGAAGGTTGTAAATCTAGTCAGCTACATCTTGGGTACTAGCCTACAAAGTACCCAGGACATTTTTAGGGAGTGGTGTCTTAGAAAGGCAGTGGCCATTATCAAGGACCTACATCACCCAGGGCATGCCCTTTTCTCACTGATACCATTAGGTAGGAGGTACAGGAGCCTGAAGACACACACTCAACGATTCAGGAACAGCTTCTTCCCCTCTGCCATCAGGGAGGAGGTACAGGAGCCTGAAGACACACACTCAACGATTCAGGAACAGCTTCTTCCCCTCTGCCATCAGGGAGGAGGTACAGGAGCCTGAAGACACACACGCAACGATTCAGGAACAGCTTCTTCCACTCTGCCATCAGGGAGGAGGTACAGGAGCCTGAAGACACACACGCAACGATTCAGGAACAGCTTCTTCCACTCTGCCATCAGGGAGGAGGTACAGGAGCCTGAAGACACACACGCAACGATTCAGGAACAGCTTCTTCCCCTCTGCCATCAGGGAGGAGGTACAGGAGCCTGAAGACACACACTCAACGATTCAGGAACAGCTTCTTCCCCTCTGCCATCAGGGAGGAGGTACAGGAGCCTGAAGACACACACGCAACGATTCAGGAACAGCTTCTTCCACTCTGCCATCAGGGAGGAGGTACAGGAGCCTGAAGACACACACGCAACGATTCAGGAACAGCTTCTTCCACTCTGCCATCAGGGAGGAGGTACAGGAGCCTGAAGACACACACGCAACGATTCAGGAACAGCTTCTTCCCCTCTGCCATCAGGGAGGAGGTACAGGAGCCTGAATACACACACTCAACGATTCAGGAACAGCTCCTTCCCCTCTGCCATCAGGGAGGAGGTACAGGAGCCTGAATACACACACTCAACGATTCAGGAACAGCTTCTTCCCCTCTGCCATCAGGGAGGAGGTACAGGAGCCTGAATACACACACTCAACGATTCAGGAACAGCTCCTTCCCCTCTGCCATCAGGGAGGAGGTACAGGAGCCTGAAGACACACACTCAACGATTCAGGAACAGCTTCTTCCCCTCTGCCATCAGGGAGGAGGTACAGGAGCCTGAAGACACACACTCAACGATTCAGGAACAGCTTCTGCCCCTCTGCCATCAGGGAGGAGGTACAGGAGCCTGAAGACACACAGTCAATGATTCAGGAACAGCTTCTTCCCCTCTGCCATCAGGGAGGATGTACAGGAGCCTGAAGACACACAGTCAATGATTCAGGAACAGCTTCTTCCCCTCTGCCATCAGGGAGGAGGTACAGGAGCCTGAAGACACACACTCAACGATTCAGGAACAGCTTCTTCCCCTCTGCCATCAGGGAGGAGGTACAGGAGCCTGAAGACACACACTCAACGATTCAGGAACAGCTTCTGCCCCTCTGCCATCCGATTCCACGAACACTACCTCGCTTTTTTTAATATGCATTATTTCTGTTTTTGCACATTTAAAAAAAAATCTTCAATATACATAATTTTTTTACTTGTTTATTTGTTGTTATGCTTTATTTATCATTTTTTCTCTCTGCGATACTCTGTACTGCATTGTACTGCCGCTGCAAAGTTAACAAATCTCACGTCACGTGCCGGTGATAATAAACCCGATTCTGATTTGAACTGCGGGAGGAAACCAGAGCACTCGGAGGAATTCCACATATTGGGCCGGGAGAGTAAACAATCTCCTTGCGGATCGCATCAGAATTGAACTCTGAACCCTGACACCCCGAGCTTTAATGTGTCGCGCTCACCGTGGCACCCAAACTACCTACTGTACAGTCAGCGGCCACTTTACGAGGTGCAGCTGAACGCCTGCGTGTTAACGCAAAAATCTGATCAGCCAATCATGCGGCGGCAGTTCAGGTGCACCTACACACCTGGTCATTAATCAGCCAATCATGCGGCAGCAGTTCAGGTACACCTACACACCTGGTCGTTAATCAGCCAATCATGCGGCGGCAGTTCAGGTGCACCTACACACCTGGTCATTAATCAGCCAATCATGCGGCGGCAGTTCAGGTACACCTACACACCTGGTCGTTAATCAGCCAATCATGCAGCGGCAGTTCAGGTGCACCTACACACCTGGTCATTAATCAGCCAATCATGCGGAGGCAGTTCAGGTACACCTACACACCTGGTCGTTAATCAGCCAATCATGCAGCGGCAGTTCAGGTACACCTACACACCTGGTCGTTAATCAGCCAATCATGCGGCGGCAGTTCACGTGCACCTACACACCTGGTCGTTAATCAGCCAATCATGCAGCGGCTGCTCAGGTGCACCTACACACCTGGTCGTTAATCAGCCAATCATGCGGCGGCAGTTCAGGTGCACCTGCACACCTGGTCAGTAATGTGGATATCTGATCAGCCAATCGTGTGGCAGCAACTCAATGCGTAAAAGCATGTAGACACGGTCAAGCGGTTCAGTTGTTCAGACCAAACATCAGAATGGGGAAGAAATGCGATCACAGTGACTCTGACCGCGGAATGATTGTTGGCGCCAGACGGGGTGGTTTGAGTATCTCAGAAACTGCTGATCCCCTGGGGATTTACAACAGCCCCTCCAGTGTGCAGCAGTCTTGCTGGTGGAAGTGCCTTGTCAATGAGAGAGGTCAGAGGAGAAGGGCCAGACTGGTTCGAGCTGACAGGAAGGCGAGAGTAACTCAGGTAACCGGGCGTCACAACAGCGGCATGCGGAGGAGCGTCTCTGAACCTCGAGGTGGGCGGGCTGCAGCAGCAGAAGATCACACCGGCTTCCACTCCCGCAAGGAGGTGCTGCTCTCGGATGTGGCGGCCACTCCAGGTCCAACCAGAGGCTTTTCCCCCAGGGCTGACGCAGTTTTCAGGTGCTTGGAAATAGATAGCGAGGGGATGTCAGGGGTAAGTTTCTCACACAGAGAGTGGTGGGTGCGTGGAATGGGCTGCTGGTGGTGGAGGCGGATAGGATAGGGTCGTTTAAGAGTCTCAGATAGGTACATGGAGCTTAGCAAATTAGAGGGCTATGCGGTAGGGAAATTCTAGGCAGCTTCTCGAGTAGGTGGCATGGTCGGTACAACTCTGTGGGCCTCTAACGTGCTGTGCGTTTCTGTTTCTGTGTCATGTCGGCTTTGTTCAGGCCGGTTCTGACGTTACCTTTGAAGTGTTTCCTCGGACCTCCAGGGCCTCGCTGACCTTCCTCCGACTGGGAGTGAAGGCTCTGCCCGGGGAGACGTGAGAGCTGAGCTGAACGGACCCTGAGTACGTGAATCAGCGGTAAGCGCCGCCTCGTTCCCACCTTTTCTCGCCGATCGCCGGCTGGGTTTGACCGGGCTTGCTCGCTGTGGGTGCACATCCCCGAAACGGACGTCCATCCCCGCCCCACCTTCGGAAAGACGCCTGGGCCAGCTGCGCGACCGTTCGGAACCGCACATCTTCAACATCACGGCCAGAACGTCGCCGGAGCCCGAAGCCGCGTCCGGTGGGCCACGGCGTTCACTGCGGTCGCAGGCTCACGATGCCCCCACCAAGAAAGGCTGCTTGCTTTTACTACCTCTAAACACATCTATCTGCGGTTTCTCGCAGAAATCAGCTGTGACAGAAATGAATAGAAAATGCAATTAACAGTGAAAAAAAAATGAATCTTTTTATAGCGTCTGCCAGAGCTTTCATTACGGGTTCTGCTTTAATTTATGGCCCCATTTTGTTATTCGCCTCCAGTAAGGCAATAAATGTTCCATTTGTTTTGTCAAGGTAATTCTGATAGTATTTGAAATAAAATTTCTTAAAGGTAATGGAGGCTTAACTGCTGTAGATAAAGAATACTCGAGGTTTGATCAGAATAAAGCCAGCGAACAACGGGACTGAAGGCCTTCAGATGGTTTGCAAAACTATTTTTCTAATTTCTTCTTTCGAACATGATTCCGCTCGGTTTGGAGCCCGTGATTTGCACTTGGATGGGGTGTTTTTGGGCCGACTCAGCGATCTGGCGCTCTGCCGTCTCCGTGGGAGCGGAGGCCGAGAGGCCTGGAGGTGGGCCCCGGCCCCCCCATGTTCGACTCCCACTTCCCGCTGAACAAAACTGAAATCAGCGGGGGCGAGAGAGGAAGGTGAGCAGGTGTTTGTCGCCGTCTCCCTGAGCTTGAGCGGTCTCCCTTGCCGGCTACCGCCAGAGGAAGGTGTCTGCATTGACCAGACTCAGTCTCTCAGTTTCTCTCTCTCCCTCTCTCTCTCTCCCCCCTCTCTCTCCCCTCTCTCTCCCCCCTCTCTCCCCCCTCTCTCCCCCCCTCCCTCTCCCCCCTCCCTCTCCCTCTCTCTCTCCCTCTCCCTCCCTCCCCCCTCGCTCTCTTTCTCTCTCTCCCTCTCTCCCTCTCTCCCAACCTCTCAGTCCCTCTCTCTCTCCCCCTCTCTCCGTCTCTGTCTCTCTCTTTTTCTTTGTCTATCTCAGTCTCTCCGTCTCCCCTCCCTGTCTCTCTCTCTCCCTCACTCTCTCCCTCTCTCTTTCTCTCTCCCTCCCCCCTCTCTCCTTCTCAGTCTCTCTCCCCCACTCTCCCCCCTCTCCCTCTCTCCCCCTCCCCCTTTCTCCCCCCTCCCCCTCTCTCTCCCCCTCCCCCTCTCTCCCCCCTCTCTCTCTCTCCCCCTCTCCCTCTCCCTCTCTCTCCCCCTCTCCCCCTCTCTCTCTCCCCCTCTCCCCCTCTCTCTCTCCCGCTAACTCTCTCTCTCCCCCACTCTCTCCCCCTAACTCTCTCTCCCCCTCTCTCTCTCCCTCTCTCTCTCCCCCTCTCTCTCTCTCTCCCCCTCTCTCTCTCCCCCTAACTCTCTCTCTCCCTCTCTCTCTCCCCCTAACTCTCTCTCTCCCTCTCTCTCTCCCTCTCTCTCTCTCCCTCTCGTTCGATGCTACCAGAGTCCTGGATCTTGGTCGTGGATCAGTCGACACGATTTATGGATCGGACTCTGCAGTTCATGGTAGGATGCGTTTTTGTTTTCCGGTCACTCCTCTTTTCATTTCTACTTTGTGCGTTTTGATCGGAGCGGACCGGCTCTGCGGCCTGTAATAAACCGAACACCACATTGCTAACCTGAACTGTACAGAACAGCCCAGGACTCTGGTTCGATGTTTCGCTCACTGTTTTGCCGTTTGTGTGAATTGTCCCTTTTTTTTTGCACGTTCGATCTTTCCCCTGAACGTGTTCCGCGGTGTTTTCTTTGTTTCGTGGCTGTCCGTGAAAAGACAAATCTCCGACTCTCAGGGTGGAAACCTGCATACATTCAGGAATTACTTTGAATCTTTAAATACTGCATTTGGGGGTATCACCCAACAAGTCCAGCTAAACTGAGGTCAAACCGTCCAGGCCAGGTTCCTTAAGGTTGTCGGTCATCTTATGTACAGCCCAGCATCACTTCACGGACATACAATCAATCTAGGTGCATAAACTAGGTTCCTTAAGGTTATTGTAGCTGAGGGAGGTAATGGGGACAAGCTCCCTCTGCCTATCAAATGCTCCCAGTGTCGTGAGCCTCAAACAGCCTCTGACAACCAAGATCAGCTCCTGGCCTTCAGGTGTGCTTTCACTACCAAACCCGCTGAAACTGCCTCTACTGACAGGAGAAGGGGCAAATGCAGGTTACCAGCACCTTGAAACTAGTCAGATGAGGTTGGCAGCTCACCTCAGAGAATAAAACTCTGATTTCAAACTCCTGCTGCCTTGTGGCTGGACCCACTCATGGGGAAGTCTTCGGGAGTAAACCCCGAGGGGAACCTCCAGAGCTGGAGACCCCAGGGCAGTCCCAGATTGAGTTCAACGCAGCCTGGCTCTGCTGCCAGACTGTATCGGTCTCTGCTGGTTCCTTGGATTCATCAGCTGTGTGGAGAGAGGGGAGCCCGCTGCACGGACAACAGCTCGCTCTCTGTATCGTACTGCCCGGGCTTGCATATCAAGACAGCTGGGACGCAACTTTCAAAGTCGACCGCAACCAACAGAGGAACTCAGATCACAAGAACATGCTCTCTTTTCCCTGCTGCCCTCGAAAAGGAGTTACAGGACCCAGACCACCAGGGTCAGGAACATTAATTACCCCTCAACCATCAGGAAGGAGGTACAGGAGCCTCAGGCCCCACACCACCAGGTTCAGGAACAATTATTATCCATCAACCATCAGGAAGGAGGTACAGGAGCCTCTGGACCCACACCACCAGGTTCAGGAACAGATATTACCCCTCAACCATCAGACAGGAGGTACAGGAGCCTCAGGTCCCACACCACCAGGCTCAGGAACAGTTACTACCCCTCAACCATTAGGAAGGAGGGACGGGAGCCTCAGGACCCAAACCACCAGGATCAGGAACAGTTATTACCCCTCAACCATCAGGGAGGATGTACAGGAGCCTGAGGCCCCACACTACCAGGTTCAGGAACAGTTATTATCCATCAACCATCAGGAAGGAGGTACGGGATCCTCAGGACCCAGACCACCAGGTTCAGGAACAGTTATTACCCAACAACCATCAGGAAGGAGGTACAGGAGCCTCAGGCCCCACACTACCACATTCAGGAACAAATATTACCCCTCAACCATCAGAAAGCAGGTACAGGAGCCTCAGGCCCCACACCACCAGGCTCAGGAACAGTTACTACCCCTCAACCATCAGGAAGGAGATACGGGAGCCTCAGGACACAGACCACCAGGTTAAGGAACAGTTATCACCCCTCAACCATCAGGAAGGAGGTACTGGAGCCTCAAGACCCACACCACCAGGTTCAGGAACAGTTATTACCCCTCAACCATCAGGAAGGAGGTACAGGAGCCTAAGGTCCCACACCACCAGGTTCAGGAACAGTTATTACCCCAACATCCATCAGGAAGGAGGTACAGGAGCCTCAGGTCCCACAACACCAGGGTCAGGAACAGTCATTACCCCTCAGCCAACAGGAAGGAGATACAGGAGCCTCAGGTCCCACACCACCAGGTTCAGGGTCAGTTATTAACCATCAGGAAGGAGGTACAGGAGCCTCAGGTCCCACAACACCAGGGTCAGGAACAGTCATTACCCCTCTAACAACAGGAAGGAGGTACAGGAGCCTCAGGTCCCACACCACCAGGTTCAGGAACAGTTATTACCCCTCAACCATCAGGAAGGAGGTACAGGAGCCTCAGGCCTCACACCACCAGGTTCAGGAACAGTTATTAACCATCAGGAAGGAGGTACAGGAGCCTCAGGTCCCACACCACCAGGTTCAGGAACAGTTATTACCCCTCAACCATCAGACAGGAGGTACAGGAGCCTCAGGCCCCACACCACCAGGCTCAGGAACAGTTACTACCCCTCAACCATCAGGAAGGAGGTACGGGAGACTCAGGACCCAGACCACCAGGATCAGAAACAGTTATTACCCCTCAACCATCAGGAAGGAGGCACAGGAGCCTCAGGCCCCACACTACCAGGTTCAGGAACAGTTATTACCCCACGACCATCAGGAAGGAGGTACAGGAGCCTCAGGACCCACAACACCAGGGTCAGGAACAGTCATTACCCCTCCACCATCAGGAAGGAGGTACAGGAGCCTCAGGTCCCACACCACCAGGTTCAGGAACAGTTATTACCCCCACATCGATCAGGAAGGAGGTACAGGAGCCTCAGGTCCCTCACCACCAGGTTCAGGGTCAGTTATTAACCATCAGGAAGGAGGTGCAGGAGCCTCAGGTCCAACAACACCAGGGTCAGGAACAGTCATTACCCCTCTACCAACAGGAAGGAGGTACAGGAGCCTCAGGCCCCACACCACCAGGCTCAGGAAAAGTTACTACCCCTCAACCATCAGGAAGGAGATACGGGAGCCTCAGGACACAGACCACCAGGTTAAGGAACAGTTATCACCCCTCAACCATCAGGAAGGAGGTACTGGAGCCTCAAGACCCACACCACCAGGTTCAGGAACAGTTATTACCCCTCAACCATCAGGAAGGAGGTACAGGAGCCTAAGGTCCCACACCACCAGGTTCAGGAACAGTTATTAACCCAACATCCATCACGAAGGAGGTACAGGAGCCTCAGGTCCCACAACACCAGGGTCCGGAACAGTCATTACCCCTCAGCCAACAGGAAGGAGATACTGGAGCCTCAGGTCCCACACCACCAGGTTCAGGGTCAGTTATTAACCATCAGGAAGGAGGTACAGGAGCCTCAGGTCCCACAACACCAGGGTCAGGAACAGTCATTACCCCTCTAACAACAGGAAGGAGGTACAGGAGCCTCAGGTCCCACACCACCAGGTTCAGGAACAGTTATTACCCCTCAACCATCAGGAAGGAGGTACAGGAGCCTCAGGCCTCACACCACCAGGTTCAGGAACAGTTATTAACCATCAGGAAGGAGGTACAGGAGCCTCAGGTCCCACAACACCAGGGTCAGGAACAGTCATTACCCCTGTACCAACAGGATGGAGGTACAGGAGCCTCAGGTCCCACACCACCAGGTTCAGGAACAGTTATTACCCCTCAACCATCAGACAGGAGGTACAGGAGCCTCAGGCCCCACACCACCAGGCTCAGGAACAGTTACTACCCCTCAACCATCAGGAAGGAGGTACGGGAGACTCAGGACCCAGACCACCAGGATCAGAAACAGTTATTACCCCTCAACCATCAGGAAGGAGTTACAGGAGCCTCAGGCCCCACACTACCAGGTTCAGGAACAGTTATTATCCATCAACCATCAGGAAGGAGGTACAGGAGCCTTAGGACCCACACCACCAAGTTCAGGAACAGATATTACCCCTCAACCATCAGAAAGGAGGTACAGGAGCCTCAGGCCCCACACCACCAGGCTCAGGAACAGTTACTACCCCTCAACCATCAGGAAGGAGGCACGGGATACTCAGGACCCAGACCACCAGGTTCAGGAACAGTTATTACCCCTCAACCATCAGGAAGGAGGTACAGGAGCCTCAGGCCCCAGACCACCAGGTTCAGGAACAGTTATTATCCATCAACCATCAGGAAGGAGGTACAGGAGCCTCTGGACCCACACCACCACATTCAGGAACAGATATTACCCCTCAACCATCAGAAAGCAGGTACAGGAGCATCAGGCCCCACGCCACCAGGCTCAGGAACAGTTACTACCCCTCAACCATCAGGAAGGAGGTACAGGAGCCTCAAGACCCACAACACCAGGGGCAGGAACAGTCATTACCCCTCCACCATCAGGAAGGAGGTACAGGAGCCTCAGGACCCACAACACCAGGGGCAGGAACAGTCATTACCCCTCCACCATCAGGAAGGAGGTACAGGAGCCTCAGGTCCCACACCACCAGGTTCAGGGTCAGTTATTAACCATCAGGAAGGAGGTACAGGAGCCTCAAGTCCCACAACACCAGGGTCAGGAACAGTCATTACCCCTCTAACAACAGGAAGGAGGTACAGGAGCCTCAGGTCCCACACCACCAGGTTCAGGAACAGTTATTACCCCTCAACCATCAGGAAGGAGGTACAGGAGCCTCAGGCCTCACACCACCAGGTTCAGGAACAGTTATTAACCATCAGGAAGGAGGTACAGGAGCCTCAGGTCCCACAACACCAGGGACAGGAACAGTCATTACCCCTGTACCAACAGGATGGAGGTACAGGAGCCTCAGGTCCCACACCACCAGGTTCAGGAACAGTTATTACCCCTCAACCATCAGACAGGAGGTACAGGAGCCTCAGGCCCCACACCACCAGGCTCAGGAACAGTTACTACCCCTCAACCATCAGGAAGGAGGTACGGGAGACTCAGGACCCAGACCACCAGTATCAGAAACAGTTATTACCCCTCAACCATCAGGAAGGAGGTACAGGAGCCTCAGGCCCCACACCACCAGGCTCAGGAACAGTTACTACCCCTCAACCATCAGGAAGGAGGTACTGGAGCCTCAAGACCCACACCACCAGGTTCAGGAACAGTTATTACCCCTCAACCATCAGGAAGGAGGTACAGGAGCCTAAGGTCCCACACCACCAGGTTCAGGAACAGTTATTACCCCAACATCCATCAGGAAGGAGGTACAGGAGCCTCAGGTCCCACAACACCAGGGTCAGGAACAGTCATTACCCCTCAGCCAACAGGAAGGAGATACAGGAGCCTCAGGTCCCACACCACCAGGTTCAGGGTCAGTTATTAACCATCAGGAAGGAGGTACAGGAGCCTCAGGTCCCACAACACCAGGGTCAGGAACAGTCATTACCCCTCTAACAACAGGAAGGAGGTACAGGAGCCTCAGGTCCCACACCACCAGGTTCAGGAACAGTTATTACCCCTCAACCATCAGGAAGGAGGTACAGGAGCCTCAGGCCTCACACCACCAGGTTCAGGAACAGTTATTAACCATCAGGAAGGAGGTACAGGAGCCTCAGGTCCCACACCACCAGGTTCAGGAACAGTTATTACCCCTCAACCATCAGACAGGAGGTACAGGAGCCTCAGGCCCCACACCACCAGGCTCAGGAACAGTTACTACCCCTCAACCATCAGGAAGGAGGTACGGGAGACTCAGGACCCAGACCACCAGGATCAGAAACAGTTATTACCCCTCAACCATCAGGAAGGAGGTACAGGAGCCTCAGGCCCCACACTACCAGGTTCAGGAACAGTTATTATCCATCAACCATCAGGAAGGAGGTACAGGAGCCTCAGGCCCCAGACCACCAGGTTCAGGAACAGTTATTATCCATCAACCATCAGGAAGGAGGTACAGGAGCCTCTGGACCCACACCACCACATTCAGGAACAGATATTACCCCTCAACCATCAGAAAGCAGGTACAGGAGCATCAGGCCCCACGCCACCAGGCTCAGGAACAGTTACTACCCCTCAACCATCAGGAAGGTGGTACGGGAGCCTCAGGACACAGACCACCAGGTTCAGGAACAGTTATCACCCCTCAACCATCAGGAAGGAGGTACAGGAGCCTCAAGACCCACACCACCAGGTTCAGGAACAGTTATTACCCCACGACCATCAGGAAGGAGGTACAGGAGCCTCAGGACCCACAACACCAGGGTCAGGAACAGTCATTACCCCTCCACCATCAGGAAGGAGGTACAGGAGCCTCAGGTCCCACACCACCAGGTTCAGGAACAGTTATTACCCCCACATCGATCAGGAAGGAGGTACAGGAGCCTCAGGTCCCTCACCACCAGGTTCAGGGTCAGTTATTAACCATCAGGAAGGAGGTGCAGGAGCCTCAGGTCCAACAACACCAGGGTCAGGAACAGTCATTACCCCTCTACCAACAGGAAGGAGGTACAGGAGCCTCAGGCCCCACACCACCAGGCTCAGGAAAAGTTACTACCCCTCAACCATCAGGAAGGAGATACGGGAGCCTCAGGACACAGACCACCAGGTTAAGGAACAGTTATCACCCCTCAACCATCAGGAAGGAGGTACTGGAGCCTCAAGACCCACACCACCAGGTTCAGGAACAGTTATTACCCCTCAACCATCAGGAAGGAGGTACAGGAGCCTAAGGTCCCACACCACCAGGTTCAGGAACAGTTATTAACCCAACATCCATCACGAAGGAGGTACAGGAGCCTCAGGTCCCACAACACCAGGGTCCGGAACAGTCATTACCCCTCAGCCAACAGGAAGGAGATACTGGAGCCTCAGGTCCCACACCACCAGGTTCAGGGTCAGTTATTAACCATCAGGAAGGAGGTACAGGAGCCTCAGGTCCCACAACACCAGGGTCAGGAACAGTCATTACCCCTCTAACAACAGGAAGGAGGTACAGGAGCCTCAGGTCCCACACCACCAGGTTCAGGAACAGTTATTACCCCTCAACCATCAGGAAGGAGGTACAGGAGCCTCAGGCCTCACACCACCAGGTTCAGGAACAGTTATTAACCATCAGGAAGGAGGTACAGGAGCCTCAGGTCCCACAACACCAGGGTCAGGAACAGTCATTACCCCTGTACCAACAGGATGGAGGTACAGGAGCCTCAGGTCCCACACCACCAGGTTCAGGAACAGTTATTACCCCTCAACCATCAGACAGGAGGTACAGGAGCCTCAGGCCCCACACCACCAGGCTCAGGAACAGTTACTACCCCTCAACCATCAGGAAGGAGGTACGGGAGACTCAGGACCCAGACCACCAGGATCAGAAACAGTTATTACCCCTCAACCATCAGGAAGGAGGTACAGGAGCCTCAGGCCCCACACTACCAGGTTCAGGAACAGTTATTACCCCACGACCATCAGGAAGGAGGTACAGGAGCCTCAGGACCCACAACACCAGGGTCAGGAACAGTCATTACCCCTCCACCATCAGGAAGGAGGTACAGGAGCCTCAGGTCCCACACCACCAGGTTCAGGAACAGTTATTACCCCCACATCGATCAGGAAGGAGGTACAGGAGCCTCAGGTCCCTCACCACCAGGTTCAGGGTCAGTTATTAACCATCAGGAAGGAGGTGCAGGAGCCTCAGGTCCAACAACACCAGGGTCAGGAACAGTCATTACCCCTCTACCAACAGGAAGGAGGTACAGGAGCCTCAGGCCCCACACCACCAGGCTCAGGAAAAGTTACTACCCCTCAACCATCAGGAAGGAGATACGGGAGCCTCAGGACACAGACCACCAGGTTAAGGAACAGTTATCACCCCTCAACCATCAGGAAGGAGGTACTGGAGCCTCAAGACCCACACCACCAGGTTCAGGAACAGTTATTACCCCTCAACCATCAGGAAGGAGGTACAGGAGCCTAAGGTCCCACACCACCAGGTTCAGGAACAGTTATTAACCCAACATCCATCACGAAGGAGGTACAGGAGCCTCAGGTCCCACAACACCAGGGTCCGGAACAGTCATTACCCCTCAGCCAACAGGAAGGAGATACTGGAGCCTCAGGTCCCACACCACCAGGTTCAGGGTCAGTTATTAACCATCAGGAAGGAGGTACAGGAGCCTCAGGTCCCACAACACCAGGGTCAGGAACAGTCATTACCCCTCTAACAACAGGAAGGAGGTACAGGAGCCTCAGGTCCCACACCACCAGGTTCAGGAACAGTTACTACCCCTCAACCATCAGGAAGGAGGTACAGGAGCCTCAGGCCTCACACCAACAGGTTCAGGAACAGTTATTAACCATCAGGAAGGAGGTACAGGAGCCTCAGGTCCCACAACACCAGGGTCAGGAACAGTCATTACCCCTGTACCAACAGGATGGAGGTACAGGAGCCTCAGGTCCCACACCACCAGGTTCAGGAACAGTTATTACCCCTCAACCATCAGACAGGAGGTACAGGAGCCTCAGGCCCCACACCACCAGGCTCAGGAACAGTTACTACCCCTCAACCATCAGGAAGGAGGTACGGGAGACTCAGGACCCAGACCACCAGGATCAGAAACAGTTATTACCCCTCAACCATCAGGAAGGAGTTACAGGAGCCTCAGGCCCCACACTACCAGGTTCAGGAACAGTTATTATCCATCAACCATCAGGAAGGAGGTACAGGAGCCTTAAGACCCACACCACCAAGTTCAGGAAGAGATATTACCCCTCAACCATCAGAAAGGAGGTACAGGAGCCTCAGGCCCCACACCACCAGGCTCAGGAACAGTTACTACCCCTCAACCATCAGGAAGGAGGCACGGGATACTCAGGACCCAGACCACCAGGTTCAGGAACAGTTATTACCCCTCAACCATCAGGAAGGAGGTACAGGAGCCTCAAGACCCACAACACCAGGGGCAGGAACAGTCATTACCCCTCCACCATCAGGAAGGAGGTACAGGAGCCTCAGGACCCACAACACCAGGGGCAGGAACAGTCATTACCCCTCCACCATCAGGAAGGAGGTACAGGAGCCTCAGGTCCCACACCACCAGGTTCAGGGTCAGTTATTAACCATCAGGAAGGAGGTACAGGAGCCTCAAGTCCCACAACACCAGGGTCAGGAACAGTCATTACCCCTCTAACAACAGGAAGGAGGTACAGGAGCCTCAGGTCCCACACCACCAGGTTCAGGAACAGTTATTACCCCTCAACCATCAGGAAGGAGGTACAGGAGCCTCAGGCCTCACACCACCAGGTTCAGGAACAGTTATTAACCATCAGGAAGGAGGTACAGGAGCCTCAGGTCCCACAACACCAGGGACAGGAACAGTCATTACCCCTGTACCAACAGGATGGAGGTACAGGAGCCTCAGGTCCCACACCACCAGGTTCAGGAACAGTTATTACCCCTCAACCATCAGACAGGAGGTACAGGAGCCTCAGGCCCCACACCACCAGGCTCAGGAACAGTTACTACCCCTCAACCATCAGGAAGGAGGTACGGGAGACTCAGGACCCAGACCACCAGGATCAGAAACAGTTATTACCCCTCAACCATCAGGAAGGAGTTACAGGAGCCTCAGGCCCCACACTACCAGGTTCAGGAACAGTTATTATCCATCAACCATCAGGAAGGAGGTACAGGAGCCTCAGGCCCCACACCACCAGGCTCAGGAACAGTTACTACCCCTCAACCATCAGGAAGGAGGTACTGGAGCCTCAAGACCCACACCACCAGGTTCAGGAACAGTTATTACCCCTCAACCATCAGGAAGGAGGTACAGGAGCCTAAGGTCCCACACCACCAGGTTCAGGAACAGTTATTACCCCAACATCCATCAGGAAGGAGGTACAGGAGCCTCAGGTCCCACAACACCAGGGTCAGGAACAGTCATTACCCCTCAGCCAACAGGAAGGAGATACAGGAGCCTCAGGTCCCACACCACCAGGTTCAGGGTCAGTTATTAACCATCAGGAAGGAGGTACAGGAGCCTCAGGTCCCACAACACCAGGGTCAGGAACAGTCATTACCCCTCTAACAACAGGAAGGAGGTACAGGAGCCTCAGGTCCCACACCACCAGGTTCAGGAACAGTTATTACCCCTCAACCATCAGGAAGGAGGTACAGGAGCCTCAGGCCTCACACCACCAGGTTCAGGAACAGTTATTAACCATCAGGAAGGAGGTACAGGAGCCTCAGGTCCCACACCACCAGGTTCAGGAACAGTTATTACCCCTCAACCATCAGACAGGAGGTACAGGAGCCTCAGGCCCCACACCACCAGGCTCAGGAACAGTTACTACCCCTCAACCATCAGGAAGGAGGTACGGGAGACTCAGGACCCAGACCACCAGGATCAGAAACAGTTATTACCCCTCAACCATCAGGAAGGAGGTACAGGAGCCTCAGGCCCCACACTACCAGGTTCAGGAACAGTTATTATCCATCAACCATCAGGAAGGAGGTACAGGAGCCTCAGGCCCCAGACCACCAGGTTCAGGAACAGTTATTATCCATCAACCATCAGGAAGGAGGTACAGGAGCCTCTGGACCCACACCACCACATTCAGGAACAGATATTACCCCTCAACCATCAGAAAGCAGGTACAGGAGCATCAGGCCCCACGCCACCAGGCTCAGGAACAGTTACTACCCCTCAACCATCAGGAAGGTGGTACGGGAGCCTCAGGACACAGACCACCAGGTTCAGGAACAGTTATCACCCCTCAACCATCAGGAAGGAGGTACAGGAGCCTCAAGACCCACACCACCAGGTTCAGGAACAGTTATTACCCCACGACCATCAGGAAGGAGGTACAGGAGCCTCAGGACCCACAACACCAGGGTCAGGAACAGTCATTACCCCTCCACCATCAGGAAGGAGGTACAGGAGCCTCAGGTCCCACACCACCAGGTTCAGGAACAGTTATTACCCCCACATCGATCAGGAAGGAGGTACAGGAGCCTCAGGTCCCTCACCACCAGGTTCAGGGTCAGTTATTAACCATCAGGAAGGAGGTGCAGGAGCCTCAGGTCCAACAACACCAGGGTCAGGAACAGTCATTACCCCTCTACCAACAGGAAGGAGGTACAGGAGCCTCAGGCCCCACACCACCAGGCTCAGGAAAAGTTACTACCCCTCAACCATCAGGAAGGAGATACGGGAGCCTCAGGACACAGACCACCAGGTTAAGGAACAGTTATCACCCCTCAACCATCAGGAAGGAGGTACTGGAGCCTCAAGACCCACACCACCAGGTTCAGGAACAGTTATTACCCCTCAACCATCAGGAAGGAGGTACAGGAGCCTAAGGTCCCACACCACCAGGTTCAGGAACAGTTATTAACCCAACATCCATCACGAAGGAGGTACAGGAGCCTCAGGTCCCACAACACCAGGGTCCGGAACAGTCATTACCCCTCAGCCAACAGGAAGGAGATACTGGAGCCTCAGGTCCCACACCACCAGGTTCAGGGTCAGTTATTAACCATCAGGAAGGAGGTACAGGAGCCTCAGGTCCCACAACACCAGGGTCAGGAACAGTCATTACCCCTCTAACAACAGGAAGGAGGTACAGGAGCCTCAGGTCCCACACCACCAGGTTCAGGAACAGTTATTACCCCTCAACCATCAGGAAGGAGGTACAGGAGCCTCAGGCCTCACACCACCAGGTTCAGGAACAGTTATTAACCATCAGGAAGGAGGTACAGGAGCCTCAGGTCCCACAACACCAGGGTCAGGAACAGTCATTACCCCTGTACCAACAGGATGGAGGTACAGGAGCCTCAGGTCCCACACCACCAGGTTCAGGAACAGTTATTACCCCTCAACCATCAGACAGGAGGTACAGGAGCCTCAGGCCCCACACCACCAGGCTCAGGAACAGTTACTACCCCTCAACCATCAGGAAGGAGGTACGGGAGACTCAGGACCCAGACCACCAGGATCAGAAACAGTTATTACCCCTCAACCATCAGGAAGGAGGTACAGGAGCCTCAGGCCCCACACTACCAGGTTCAGGAACAGTTATTACCCCACGACCATCAGGAAGGAGGTACAGGAGCCTCAGGACCCACAACACCAGGGTCAGGAACAGTCATTACCCCTCCACCATCAGGAAGGAGGTACAGGAGCCTCAGGTCCCACACCACCAGGTTCAGGAACAGTTATTACCCCCACATCGATCAGGAAGGAGGTACAGGAGCCTCAGGTCCCTCACCACCAGGTTCAGGGTCAGTTATTAACCATCAGGAAGGAGGTGCAGGAGCCTCAGGTCCAACAACACCAGGGTCAGGAACAGTCATTACCCCTCTACCAACAGGAAGGAGGTACAGGAGCCTCAGGCCCCACACCACCAGGCTCAGGAAAAGTTACTACCCCTCAACCATCAGGAAGGAGATACGGGAGCCTCAGGACACAGACCACCAGGTTAAGGAACAGTTATCACCCCTCAACCATCAGGAAGGAGGTACTGGAGCCTCAAGACCCACACCACCAGGTTCAGGAACAGTTATTACCCCTCAACCATCAGGAAGGAGGTACAGGAGCCTAAGGTCCCACACCACCAGGTTCAGGAACAGTTATTAACCCAACATCCATCACGAAGGAGGTACAGGAGCCTCAGGTCCCACAACACCAGGGTCCGGAACAGTCATTACCCCTCAGCCAACAGGAAGGAGATACTGGAGCCTCAGGTCCCACACCACCAGGTTCAGGGTCAGTTATTAACCATCAGGAAGGAGGTACAGGAGCCTCAGGTCCCACAACACCAGGGTCAGGAACAGTCATTACCCCTCTAACAACAGGAAGGAGGTACAGGAGCCTCAGGTCCCACACCACCAGGTTCAGGAACAGTTACTACCCCTCAACCATCAGGAAGGAGGTACAGGAGCCTCAGGCCTCACACCAACAGGTTCAGGAACAGTTATTAACCATCAGGAAGGAGGTACAGGAGCCTCAGGTCCCACAACACCAGGGTCAGGAACAGTCATTACCCCTGTACCAACAGGATGGAGGTACAGGAGCCTCAGGTCCCACACCACCAGGTTCAGGAACAGTTATTACCCCTCAACCATCAGACAGGAGGTACAGGAGCCTCAGGCCCCACACCACCAGGCTCAGGAACAGTTACTACCCCTCAACCATAGGAAGGAGGTACGGGAGACTCAGGACCCAGACCACCAGGATCAGAAACAGTTATTACCCCTCAACCATCAGGAAGGAGTTACAGGAGCCTCAGGCCCCACACTACCAGGTTCAGGAACAGTTATTATCCATCAACCATCAGGAAGGAGGTACAGGAGCCTTAGGACCCACACCACCAAGTTCAGGAAGAGATATTACCCCTCAACCATCAGAAAGGAGGTACAGGAGCCTCAGGCCCCACACCACCAGGCTCAGGAACAGTTACTACCCCTCAACCATCAGGAAGGAGGCACGGGATACTCAGGACCCAGACCACCAGGTTCAGGAACAGTTATTACCCCTCAACCATCAGGAAGGAGGTACAGGAGCCTCAGGCCCCAGACCACCAGGTTCAGGAACAGTTATTATCCATCAACCATCAGGAAGGAGGTACAGGAGCCTCTGGACCCACACCACCACATTCAGGAACAGATATTACCCCTCAACCATCAGAAAGCAGGTACAGGAGCATCAGGCCCCACGCCACCAGGCTCAGGAACAGTTACTACCCCTCAACCATCAGGAAGGAGGTACAGGAGCCTCAAGACCCACAACACCAGGGGCAGGAACAGTCATTACCCCTCCACCATCAGGAAGGAGGTACAGGAGCCTCAGGACCCACAACACCAGGGGCAGGAACAGTCATTACCCCTCCACCATCAGGAAGGAGGTACAGGAGCCTCAGGTCCCACACCACCAGGTTCAGGGTCAGTTATTAACCATCAGGAAGGAGGTACAGGAGCCTCAAGTCCCACAACACCAGGGTCAGGAACAGTCATTACCCCTCTAACAACAGGAAGGAGGTACAGGAGCCTCAGGACCCACACCACCAGGTTCAGGAACAGTTATTACCCCTCAACCATCAGGAAGGAGGTACAGGAGCCTCAGGCCTCACACCACCAGGTTCAGGAACAGTTATTAACCATCAGGAAGGAGGTACAGGAGCCTCAGGTCCCACAACACCAGGGACAGGAACAGTCATTACCCCTGTACCAACAGGATGGAGGTACAGGAGCCTCAGGTCCCACACCACCAGGTTCAGGAACAGTTATTACCCCTCAACCATCAGACAGGAGGTACAGGAGCCTCAGGCCCCACACCACCAGGCTCAGGAACAGTTACTACCCCTCAACCATCAGGAAGGAGGTACGGGAGACTCAGGACCCAGACCACCAGGATCAGAAACAGTTATTACCCCTCAACCATCAGGAAGGAGTTACAGGAGCCTCAGGCCCCACACTACCAGGTTCAGGAACAGTTATTATCCATCAACCATCAGGAAGGAGGTACAGGAGCCTCAGGCCCCACACCACCAGGCTCAGGAACAGTTACTACCCCTCAACCATCAGGAAGGAGATACGGGAGCCTCAGGACACAGACCACCAGGTTAAGGAACAGTTATCACCCCTCAACCATCAGGAAGGAGGTACTGGAGCCTCAAGACCCACACCACCAGGTTCAGGAACAGTTATTACCCCTCAACCATCAGGAAGGAGGTACAGGAGCCTAAGGTCCCACACCACCAGGTTCAGGAACAGTTATTACCCCAACATCCATCAGGAAGGAGGTACAGGAGCCTCAGGTCCCACAACACCAGGGTCAGGAACAGTCATTACCCCTCAGCCAACAGGAAGGAGATACAGGAGCCTCAGGTCCCACACCACCAGGTTCAGGGTCAGTTATTAACCATCAGGAAGGAGGTACAGGAGCCTCAGGTCCCACAACACCAGGGTCAGGAACAGTCATTACCCCTCTAACAACAGGAAGGAGGTACAGGAGCCTCAGGTCCCACACCACCAGGTTCAGGAACAGTTATTACCCCTCAACCATCAGGAAGGAGGTACAGGAGCCTCAGGCCTCACACCACCAGGTTCAGGAACAGTTATTAACCATCAGGAAGGAGGTACAGGAGCCTCAGGTCCCACACCACCAGGTTCAGGAACAGTTATTACCCCTCAACCATCAGACAGGAGGTACAGGAGCCTCAGGCCCCACACCACCAGGCTCAGGAACAGTTACTACCCCTCAACCATCAGGAAGGAGGTACGGGAGACTCAGGACCCAGACCACCAGGATCAGAAACAGTTATTACCCCTCAACCATCAGGAAGGAGGTACAGGAGCCTCAGGCCCCACACTACCAGGTTCAGGAACAGTTATTATCCATCAACCATCAGGAAGGAGGTACAGGAGCCTCAGGCCCCAGACCACCAGGTTCAGGAACAGTTATTATCCATCAACCATCAGGAAGGAGGTACAGGAGCCTCTGGACCCACACCACCACATTCAGGAACAGATATTACCCCTCAACCATCAGAAAGCAGGTACAGGAGCATCAGGCCCCACGCCACCAGGCTCAGGAACAGTTACTACCCCTCAACCATCAGGAAGGTGGTACGGGAGCCTCAGGACACAGACCACCAGGTTCAGGAACAGTTATCACCCCTCAACCATCAGGAAGGAGGTACAGGAGCCTCAAGACCCACACCACCAGGTTCAGGAACAGTTATTACCCCACGACCATCAGGAAGGAGGTACAGGAGCCTCAGGACCCACAACACCAGGGTCAGGAACAGTCATTACCCCTCCACCATCAGGAAGGAGGTACAGGAGCCTCAGGTCCCACACCACCAGGTTCAGGAACAGTTATTACCCCCACATCGATCAGGAAGGAGGTACAGGATCCTCAGGTCCCTCACCACCAGGTTCAGGGTCAGTTATTAACCATCAGGAAGGAGGTGCAGGAGCCTCAGGTCCAACAACACCAGGGTCAGGAACAGTCATTACCCCTCTACCAACAGGAAGGAGGTACAGGAGCCTCAGGCCCCACACCACCAGGCTCAGGAAAAGTTACTACCCCTCAACCATCAGGAAGGAGATACGGGAGCCTCAGGACACAGACCACCAGGTTAAGGAACAGTTATCACCCCTCAACCATCAGGAAGGAGGTACTGGAGCCTCAAGACCCACACCACCAGGTTCAGGAACAGTTATTACCCCTCAACCATCAGGAAGGAGGTACAGGAGCCTAAGGTCCCACACCACCAGGTTCAGGAACAGTTATTAACCCAACATCCATCACGAAGGAGGTACAGGAGCCTCAGGTCCCACAACACCAGGGTCCGGAACAGTCATTACCCCTCAGCCAACAGGAAGGAGATACTGGAGCCTCAGGTCCCACACCACCAGGTTCAGGGTCAGTTATTAACCATCAGGAAGGAGGTACAGGAGCCTCAGGTCCCACAACACCAGGGTCAGGAACAGTCATTACCCCTCTAACAACAGGAAGGAGGTACAGGAGCCTCAGGTCCCACACCACCAGGTTCAGGAACAGTTATTACCCCTCAACCATCAGGAAGGAGGTACAGGAGCCTCAGGCCTCACACCACCAGGTTCAGGAACAGTTATTAACCATCAGGAAGGAGGTACAGGAGCCTCAGGTCCCACAACACCAGGGTCAGGAACAGTCATTACCCCTGTACCAACAGGATGGAGGTACAGGAGCCTCAGGTCCCACACCACCAGGTTCAGGAACAGTTATTACCCCTCAACCATCAGACAGGAGGTACAGGAGCCTCAGGCCCCACACCACCAGGCTCAGGAACAGTTACTACCCCTCAACCATCAGGAAGGAGGCACGGGATACTCAGGACCCAGACCACCAGGTTCAGGAACAGTTATTACCCCTCAACCATCAGGAAGGAGGTACAGGAGCCTCAGGCCCCAGACCACCAGGTTCAGGAACAGTTATTATCCATCAACCATCAGGAAGGAGGTACAGGAGCCTCTGGACCCACACCACCACATTCAGGAACAGATATTACCCCTCAACCATCAGAAAGCAGGTACAGGAGCATCAGGCCCCACGCCACCAGGCTCAGGAACAGTTACTACCCCTCAACCATCAGGAAGGAGGTACAGGAGCCTCAAGACCCACAACACCAGGGGCAGGAACAGTCATTACCCCTCCACCATCAGGAAGGAGGTACAGGAGCCTCAGGACCCACAACACCAGGGGCAGGAACAGTCATTACCCCTCCACCATCAGGAAGGAGGTACAGGAGCCTCAGGTCCCACACCACCAGGTTCAGGGTCAGTTATTAACCATCAGGAAGGAGGTACAGGAGCCTCAAGTCCCACAACACCAGGGACAGGAACAGTCATTACCCCTCTAACAACAGGAAGGAGGTACAGGAGCCTCAGGTCCCACACCACCAGGTTCAGGAACAGTTATTACCCCTCAACCATCAGGAAGGAGGTACAGGAGCCTCAGGCCTCACACCACCAGGTTCAGGAACAGTTATTAACCATCAGGAAGGAGGTACAGGAGCCTCAGGCCCCACACCACCAGGCTCAGGAACAGTTACTACCCCTCAACCATCAGGAAGGAGGTACGGGAGACTCAGGACCCAGACCACCAGGATCAGAAACAGTTATTACCCCTCAACCATCAGGAAGGAGTTACAGGAGCCTCAGGCCCCACACTACCAGGTTCAGGAACAGTTATTATCCATCAACCATCAGGAAGGAGGTACAGGAGCCTTAGGACCCACACCACCAAGTTCAGGAACAGATATTACCCCTCAACCATCAGAAAGGAGGTACAGGAGCCTCAGGCCCCACACCACCAGGCTCAGGAACAGTTACTACCCCTCAACCATCAGGAAGGAGGCACGGGATACTCAGGACCCAGACCACCAGGTTCAGGAACAGTTATTACCCCTCAACCATCAGGAAGGAGGTACAGGAGCCTCAGGCCCCAGACCACCAGGTTCAGGAACAGTTATTATCCATCAACCATCAGGAAGGAGGTACAGGAGCCTCTGGACCCACACCACCACATTCAGGAACAGATATTACCCCTCAACCATCAGAAAGCAGGTACAGGAGCATCAGGCCCCACGCCACCAGGCTCAGGAACAGTTACTACCCCTCAACCATCAGGAAGGAGGTACAGGAGCCTCAAGACCCACAACACCAGGGGCAGGAACAGTCATTACCCCTCCACCATCAGGAAGGAGGTACAGGAGCCTCAGGACCCACAAAACCAGGGGCAGGAACAGTCATTACCCCTCCACCATCAGGAAGGAGGTACAGGAGCCTCAGGTCCCACACCACCAGGTTCAGGAACAGTTATTACCCCCACATC